>NW_022990186.1:807483-1036705 GCF_902827175.1 Gymnodraco acuticeps | reverse complement strand
GCGTTAGAACTATTAACGAAGCACTTTTATACTAATAAAGGACTGGCTTACCTAAAGCCAGTGGAGTAGCACTTGAAATGTTTGGCTCTATGAAACCTGATGTACTTATATTATTCTGTTTTCTTCAAGGTTGTGTCTTCCTGGTCGAATGTACTTATTGTAAGTCGCTTTGGATAAAAGCGTCAGCTAAATGCAATGTAATGTAATGTAATGTAGATCACCACATTATGTCTAATGTTATGTTGATGTCTCGTTTCGGTCATAATGCCATTTGCTGGTTTCAGAGTTATCTAACCGACCGCTCTCAATGCGTCAGGTTGGGTAGTACTGTCTCTGACCCTGTCACCTTGACGAAGGGAGTTCCACAGGGCTCTATTTTGGGGCCCTTGCTCTTTTTATTATATGTAAACAATATTTGTAATCAGATGCAATTTTCTACCTATCATATGTATGCTGATGACACTATTGTATACTCATATGCTCCTTCTCTGGATATGGCCGTTTCCAATTTAAAATCTGATTTTATCACGCTGCAGAATGCACTTCTTGATTCTAAACTGCTTTTGAACAGTAAGAAAACCAAAGCAATGCTTTTTGCTCCCAAGTCAGCGTCCTCTTGCCTCTCCATTGACACCCTTGATGGCATCTCTGTTGAGTTTGTCGATACCTACAAATATCTTGGCTTTTGGTTGGACAGTAATCTCAACTTCAAACACCACATTGAAGTTCTAACTAAGAAATTGAAATTCACTCTTGGCTTCCTTTACAGACTTAAATGTTGTTTTTCAACTTCATCCCGTAAAAGGTTGGTCTCTGGCTTATTCCTGTCCCAGCTGGACTACGGTGATACCATTTATAGATTTGCCTGTCCCACTGTGTTGGCCAAACTTGACCCACTCTACCATGCTGCACAGCGTTATATATCAAATGCACCCTATAGGACTCATCATTGCAAACTGTATAGCCTAACTGTATGGTCTTCACTTAGTATGCGTAGGATGCAGCATTGGTTTTTATTAATGTATAAAGCCATTTTAGGAAAGCTTCCACTGTATGTATGTGCCAGATTTGCTCCAGTTTGTGACTCTTACAACCTCAGACCCAGTGCCTGGATACGGTTCTAGGTTCCTGCTGTGCGGAGCCTTTTTTATTATGGTCCTTGGTCTTGGAATGACCTTCAATCACACCTCAAACTGACCGCACTTGTCTCAATAGCATGTTTTAAATTGAAGTTGTCAGAGGATCTTACCACTAGCTGCTCTTGCAGTAATAAGTAGTGGACCTTTCTTACTGTCCTAATGTGCACAATGTAGTGACTGCTTTTTTGTCTTTTGTTTTCTTAGTTATGTTCTCTGTATTTTATATGTTTGTGTTATGTGTAACGTTGCTGCCTTCTTGGCCAGGTCAGCATTGCAAATGAGATTCTATCTCAATGCTTTTATCTGGTTAAATAAAGGTTAAATAAAAAAAATAAAAAAAGATATGTGCTCTGTGTTCTCTAAAAGTGAACTGATAACTTAACAAAACAAATTGTATTTCAATTTGAAAGTTCACTGCTATGTGTTCCAGCAGTCCAGATGGTACCAGCGTTCTCTGTTCTGTGTTGATGGTTCTTCGACAGGCTTAACTCAAATGAACCAGATGTCTTGAGTCCTTTGGCTTGGTCCTTTAAAACTTCAAACTGAATCAATGGAATCATTCCTGCCACAGACCAGCTTTACTTCTCTCTCCCAATACTGAATACAGTTTACTCTCAGGCTGACACAGAAGAGATGTATCCAATCCTTAAATCTTGTTTGTTTTCACAACAAAACCAGGGGTTATAATGCCTTCTGTGTTAAGGTTTTGACATATCAAATTCCACTGAGAAGTTCATCCAAACACAACTGCTATCCAAACACATGAGAAACCACAAGTAAGAAATGTAAGTTATTATTTTATAATCAAACCATTATTATTGAATTTGTAAGCATATTTCACACACTTTAATGTTTTTATAGAGTATGAGTTCATTATTTGTTTAAGAGATTAATATATTTTACTCGCATTGAAGCACTTTAAACATTTAATGACTCTGATCCTCCTTTAACTGTCAGAACAGCTGTGCAGCTGGGGGCGGAGCTTTGATTCAGAACAGCTGCAGTGAGGGCTGTGCAGCTGGGGGCGGAGCTTTGATTGAGAACAGCTGCAGTGAGCAGGCTGTGCAGCTAGGGGCGGAGCTTTGATTCAGAACAGCTGCAGTGAGCAGACAGCTGGGGGCGGAGCTTTGATTCAGAACAGCTGCAGTGAGCAGACAGCTGGGGGCGGAGCTTTGATTCAGAACAGCTGCAGTGAGCAGACAGCTGGGGGCGGAGCTTTGATTCAGAACAGCTGCAGTGAGCAGACAGCTGGGGGCGGAGCTTTGATGCACGAGTAGCGATAACACCTCTGTGTAGTCTACACTCATGTATCCTCGCTCTCGTCTCCTCTGGAAGCCTCGCCCTCCTCTCTCCTCAACTCCTCTCGCCTCGAGAGGAGTGGAGGGACATTGGGATGAACCTCCCACTTCCAGTCTGTAAGCCAGGCCTAAACTACATCCTGAGCTTCTATGTTCACATCAATAGAAATCTGTATCAATCTTCTCATTTCACTGTCTGGAGGAAAGCAAACAATTTGTTATACTTATTTTGTTTCCTTCTTGTTTAACTATTTCTCTGCACTGTGCACTAATCCTGATGGATCTTTGTGTCGTCACCATCCCACAGCAGCCACAAGAAACTGGTCAGAAATGTCCCATTCGGTTGTATTGCCTCTTGATGGAGTGTCTCTGTCTTGGCTTGAGTTTGATTTTTGAAATTGGTTGAGCAGCTGATTTTTTTGGAGCAAACCAGCAGCACTCTGGGGTCAGGGATCAGGAGCCATGTTTGGTAAAACAGAGGTTGCACTATACTGTATGTGACGCCAAAGACAGGGAGTTCTCATGTTAGGCGTATCGAAGGGTTCAATATTTTATTCGGCCTCCCAGAACGGTTTCAGGAACCTTTTTCCCTGCTGCATGGCAAAACTCAACACAGTTATATCATTTTCAAATGGGGTTTTAAATCCTATGTGGAACTTTATTTGAGACTACTTCACTGACAATAATTCTTCCTGTTTTTAACTGAGGAATCTCAATCTGTAAATAGGTAGTTTAAGAATAACAGGGTTCATACACTTTTTCACCAATGATTTTCAATGACTTTTCCATGACTTCTCCATGACCTATAACCTAATTTTCCATGACCAAAAACATTACTCTTTCTCAGCGGTACCACTGAAAATTGTTTATTTTAAAATGGAACAGGAAAATAAGGTCTGCATATGAAACATGTTGTGCCTATCTAAAAACAAATCCAATAGGCTTACTAGCTTATATACGCTAAAGCAACTAAAATCTCTCACCAGCAAAATACCTCGTCAGTTAAATGCCATTTTACGTTTCATTACTATACGATACAGTATTTATTATCATTATAGTTATTTCGGCGAACACCATGACGTTATTCTGCTGTCCGTCAGCCTCTCCTGGTGTCAGCCTCTCACCAGATCAACCACAGTAGTGTTAGTTTGGTTGAGGACTGACGGAGACTAATGCCAGAGAGTTGAGAGCAGGGGCGGATCTACGGGGGGCAAGGGGGGGGCAGCTGCCCCCCCCCCCCACTGTAGAGCCTGCCCCCCAGCTGCCCCCCTAACTTTTGTTTCCCTAAAACTGTACTAAAACAAACCTACACTATTTCCACAAGCTTCTCAAGCAACAAAACAAGCATTACATTAGTTAAATTGAATCATTTAAAATATCATTTTAGGCCCGTTAAAAACGCAGCTACGGCCTGCATTAAACTGCGGAGCGGCGTTCACACAGACCGCAGCTCACACAGCTGCAGAGAGGGAGCGAGCTGTCCCAGCACCTATGGATCAGCTTCCCCTGGGAGCATTTCCCTTTCCACTAGTTTTGTTTTTACTAAGGACGAGAGCTTGAAACTAAATATTAATAAAACGCTGCCGTGTTTGAATCGATAGCGTTTAACAGACGTGGCGCTGTTTGGGGCGTTACGTTACAAAATACTACGCAGACAGCGTTAGCTGGGAGATCGATCACTTTGCTAAACTACGCGGTAGCCTACTATTAATCCCACGTAAACTACACATCACAGCCATGAGGCCAGATCAATGAAACCAGGATACATCCTTTACCGTAAAAACTGGATCCAAACACAGCTTCATGTGTGCGCTTGATCAATACTTTTCTGATGTTATATGATATGCTACATATTAGCTAGGCTACATGGCCCTAACGTGTAAAAGTTATACAAGCATTTGTACCAGTGCTTTTCACAAGTAGACTATTGCAGGCCAGAGTATAGGAGTGATTCAACAACAACACAAAGACATATGAGAAGTGATCAGGACGAACAGAAGAGGAAAAGGAAAAGAGAGCTGAAGAGACCAGGAGGGTCAGAGCAGGAGGAAGAGGAGGAGATGAAGAGACCAGGAGGGTCAGAGCAGGAGGAGGAGATGAAGACATTAGTGAAGAAGAAAGAAATGTATGTGAGGAATAAAGATGAAGTGTCAGAAAGAGGGACAGAGGCAGGGATCAGGAGGCAAGAGG
Source organism: Gymnodraco acuticeps (assembly GCF_902827175.1). Classification (NCBI taxonomy): domain Eukaryota; kingdom Metazoa; phylum Chordata; class Actinopteri; order Perciformes; family Bathydraconidae; genus Gymnodraco; species Gymnodraco acuticeps. The sequence continues at coordinate 1,032,078 of NW_022990186.1, read as the reverse complement.
AGACTCCAGCTGGGACCACATGGTATGTTCTTATTCTACCTTACATATTCCATTACAGCAGCTCAATCTAGCAGCTCTTAGTATTGACAAATATTGATTGAAATGTGTTGCTGCACAGGTCACCTTCAGCTCTCTGAAGAGATGGGTGATGTCATTTGTGTACTTAATTATAATTAAGTACTTACAGTATGCAGAATTCTGAGTATTCTCTGAATCGGGTGCCTTTTGGGTCTTTATATCTTTGAAAAATGAAACCGAAATGTTTTGGTCATAACATCTGGTAGTGGACTACTTACATTTTCCCACCTCAGGCACAAAATATAAATAATTACTAGGAATTTCCTTGAAAAAATAAGGGTTGAAGTTTTTGACAAAAAGTAGGCATGAGACCTTGTTTAGCTAAGATATGGCACCACATGGAAGTCAAGGATATTACAAAATTGTAATATTTTGCAAAACTATTGTTTATTTTTGTAATAAACAATTATTTACTATTATTATTCATATAACAGAGTTGAAAATGTTGAGCTTGTCAATCTTAATCTGAAATACAAAAACTGAAATATAGGTAAGAGAAGAAACTGACACTTTTGTGATGTAATTCCCTCAATGCAGATCACACATGGACTGATCCATTATTTTAATAGGAGGGTAAATGGTATGGCGTGACGGGGTTGAAACAAACTGAGGGACAATATTGCAATTTCATAGATAATTCAAGTATTTTTTCAGAATTGATTTTTGATCAGTTAAAGTTGACAAGCATATGATTATATTAGCAGCAACATTTTGGGATAATTGGCCATTTTGATTTGTTTGATATTAAATTAATATGTAATAATGCTTAGTGAGGACATGCAAATATGTCTGTCTAAGACAACCAATTTTTTAAAAAACAAAATATATATTTAATTTTACATTGTAATGCAAAACAACCTGTTCCATTAATTAATTGCTTTAAAATACATTTTGTAGTTTCCTTTCATTTAAAATGGTTGAGGTAAGCTTGGGGGACTCAAAGGGCACCCGATTGTTTGTCTGAACACCTTGTTTCTCTTGTGCATTAAGAACACTTGTGTTAGGGCATGAATTAACAATAAATAGGTTATATACAGTATAAAATACCACGTACTGTCCGCCCTCCTATGCCACCCTGGCATGACCTCTTGCCTCCCCTTTGCCCCCCCATGTAAAATGTTCTAGAACCGCCACTGGTTGAGAGGACACTATTGTTAATACTGTAAAATAAAGCTCTCATCTAAATAAAACTCAAGGCTTCAGTATCTCACATAAACTAGCATTATGATGCCTGACGATGGAATGAATCACCAGCAATCCAAGCTGGTTTAAAAGGGGACCTATCATGCAAAAATGCCACTTTTGTACGTCTTTATACATGAATATGTGTCCCCGGTGTGTCAGGGAACTCACCAAGTGTCAGAAAACACACCCCTCCTCTTTTCCTCCATACCCAAATCTCTAAAAATGGGGGCTGCAACGGATCTGATACAGACTGATCCAGATTTCAAATTGAAACGGGTGCTCCGCCTATATGGGCAACTCTCCACCTATCAGGGGAATGAGAGGTTGCGTGGCATGGTACAGCATGGTAACAGCATGGTAACAGCATGGTAACAGCATGGTAACATGACGCTCGTGCCTCGCCCCCAGGAGGTCAGCTGCAGCTCATTTGCCACAGAATCAGCCCTTGTGAAGACAGGGCTGGAATAGAGCGAAATGAGGCATGGCTAAAATGCATGATCTGTTTGGTATTTTGAAAAAAAAACTTCACAGACATGTTTTATATAGGTATGGCCCTACAATATATGTTTCAAATATAGCATGATAGGTCCACTTTAAGGTACCATTCTTTAGAACACGTCAATGATTCTAAAAAACACTGTTTACTTTTACTGATGTAGCAGGATATCTAAAGATCCTTCCATCAATGTTTCTACTTTGGGTGGATTAAACCTAATTCAATAAATTAACAATTGAAAATATGCTATCTGATCTGAATTAATATGAAATCCCTGCTGAATCCATTTGTATTGAATCAACATTGAACTGAAATGGATGTGAAATGTATCTTTAGGTTTCTGTAGGTTCCTAATTATTCATCAAGTCATTTGAGGATAGATACACAGAAGGCTGTAGAGCTCAAAATGGTAATTTCAACCCCCTAAATTAAACCCCCTACAACATTTATTTTCACCAGCAACAAAAAGTAAATCTGCATTTTTAACTTCAATTAAATGTAATGCCAATTGTATCCTATCACATGATACTCAAAATCCATTTGCAAACAAGCTGTCAAGAATATCATTCGGGTAGAGAAAAAATGAAATCGATTTTAATTGTATTATATTAAACTAAATTCGTTTTTTTTCTTTCTGAAGTAAAGTGAAAGATATGTAGTCTAAAAATAATTTGGGCACTGGGCATTAAATATGAGCTCCTGTGGTTTTCCTTTTTCGTTTGTACTACAATTGTTTTATTTTTCTGGGATAACACTTCACTCAGAGCTGCTCTCTGACACGGAGCCTAGCCTGTATCATGATTCATGACACAATACAATTCCAATAATGACACCCCTGTCCACATATTTTGGCCAAAGAGTTATCCATTGTTTATAAAAACAAAAGGAGGCCATATGGAAACCATCTTTACAGAAATGAAAGACCTGGCTGATACTTGATCCTTCCTATTTCAGCTCTCTGGCTGTGCCTTCACTTCTCTTTTAACAGCCTGTGTTAGATTAGATTAGGATTAGAGCTCACCTCCAGTCTGGTGCGGTCCACGTCCCTGGGAAGCTTCACTTTCACTCTATGCGTCACTGCCAGAACTTCATAAGGGTAGATCTGGCACACAGAGAGTAAGCATTGTGGGAGATTTATTAGGCTAAGCAGCCAAGGCTGTTATTCGTAATGTATTACCAAATGAGGGACATTTTACCTTGTATTCTGAGAGGCATGAAAAGAGAGAAAGAGAGAATTAGTCTGCGGGAAAAAAACGTTTTTATTTGAAACGCACACAAGCGTACACACACACACACACACGCGCACACACACACACACACACACACAACACACACACACACACACACACACACACACACACACACACACGCGCGCACACACACACACACACACACACACACACACACACACACACACACACACACACACACACTAATAATTCTGCAGCTGGAAAGATGACATCATCGCCCACATTGTTACCTCCAGTAACTGATCTGGAGCCAGAGCTGCAGGGCTCTGCGTGATTGGTCACAATGTAATCAGGGACTGTAAACTGAGCTAAGATATGTACTAAAGGAAAGATGACACAGGCCGTTTTACATTTTATGGTTTAAGATTATTAAATGATACTATTATCTGGAGGGAAAGGGTCTCTTTTTGGGGCTTGTAATATATTGTGAAATAATATTTGGGAGTTCTACTTAGTGTTTCTATAATAAACATCCATTTATTTGTTTGCTAACAGCTATAGGAAGTTTAAGACATTCAGCACTTTTACTATTGTTTTTTCATATCTGGGTCAGAATTTTTAAATCCAAAGTGTCAAAAAGATTAGAAAGTCTACCGTCCAAATGTCTGCAGGTTTTGCAGTGTGTGCTTGAGTGTATAGTATTTTACATTTTCAATTGAAGCACTGTTAGCACTAAAAAAGCTTGCAAATCCTACCATGAGGAGGAAAATAACACAGAAGAGGAGATAAACATTGTGCATTGATTTTCACTCACCTCTCATGCCTCCCCAGCTTTGGGAGTCTGGGTCCACTTCATCCTCCATCATCTCAGCAGCCTATAGGAACACACACACAAACACACACACACACACACACACACACACACACACACACACACACACACACACACACACACACACACACACACACACAACACACACACACACACACACACACACACACACACACACACCACACACACACACACACACACACACACACCACACACACACACACACACACACACACACACACAGACCCTTCAGACCTCATTCACATGTCCTGGCCCACTTCATGTTGCCAAGAACAGGTCTTCATCGTCAGTTTCACTGCTTTGCCTTTGCTTTGATCCCATTCTTTCGGGTTGACCAATAGGAAGCCAATATGACACATTACTCTGATAGTGAGCTTACATTTCTTAGTTTGGAGTAGAAGGGCAGAACCCTTTCTCACCCTTTGGTATGGTGAGCTTTGCAACACTCCCCCATGAAAGATTACAGGCTATCTCAAGGGGCACGACGGGCTGTTTGTCCGGTCACCTTTTCTTAGTTCTGAGAGGTAAGCGTTTTTCTGATTCTAATTGTTTCTGCGTTGTGCATTGGTCTGTGTCTTCCGTTAACATTTGTTCAATTCAAATGTTAAAGAGTATTTTTTTAAAGATGTCAAAACTCTGTTTTTGTATAACTTTATTAAGTGCACTTGCCCAGTAAGTGGATGTTTAATGGAAACTTGTTCAATAATGTATGACCATTTCTCTACCAACACTGAAAACAATACAAAATAAAAATCCCATTATACCTATTCCAACATACATGTCAACAGTGTCAACACACTAACCAGTCATTAAACAATGAATCTTTTAAAGATTTGACACAGCACAACCTAGTGGTCGCAAACAAAACTTCCAAACACCTCAGCCATTTCTCTGAAGAAGCAGCCAAATATTTACATGTCCTCTTATTGCAACACTTCTGGATCAACCCAGACGCACCTCATTTGCCTGAGTCACAAAGGTAAGGGTCAATCTACAGCAAAACTTGCTGTATGCAGAATGATGTAATTGTTGAACACATCTGGAAATATGAATGATGTATAGTATATTTTATTTTGGGTTGTATATGAGTAGCTCTGGCGAGGGTTTTTTGGTCAATTCTGATGATCAAAGTACATGCTGGGATCCAAAGGGTAAGATTAGCAGAGAGAATGTTAACAAAGTCCCAAGTAATTAAAACACATTTGTGTGAAGTGCAACAGTAATTGTATTACCCATCTGTGTACTGCTCAATCGTTCTTCCAATATTAAAATACATTTTTGTCACGAAAGTAGCAATAGAGGCCCGTGACTGAAACAAGTTATTTTGCATTGATAGTTTTCGGATGATCAGTTAAAGGAAGTGAAACGTGCAATATATCCTTTGGCAATTCTACTGTGCAATAACCATCATAATTGTTTTTGTGCAAAAGATAATTTTGATAATACCTCAAACCTTAATACGTTCATGTTCACTTATCTATTAAATGCTGCTACACATTTGTTTAGGCATGGATTAGTACTTTATTGTCTTTATTTAATTTGTGCTTTTTCTCTATATTTAACATGTTAGCTACTTAATAATTGCTTGCCTTTGTATCTGCTATGTCACATTTGCTGTGGTGCTGTAAATGTCCCGCTGCGGACTAATAAAGGGATTCTGTTTCTGGAGCACCGTGGACCGTATAAAGTTCTCATTTCCTTCTGCAGCTGCAGCTCACCTTGTAGATGCCATTCCTTCCATAGCCAGGTAATGATGCAGTCTTATTGTAGGGGAAATCTGATAAATAAACACATCCATACACATGAGCTATCTATCACTGGATATTGTTGGATTCTTGTTAATGACAGCGGGCTGAATTTGAGATATCCTCACTGGGCTGCGAGGTGTCGGTGGGCAGACTGCAGGTGGACTTGCAGGGGTCCAGCTCCTCAGGGCCCATCTGGCCATCTATCTCACTCTTTAAAATCATCCAACTGGTCCTCTGTGAGGAAGAGAGACGGGGGGGGGGGGGAGAGATGGAGGTGATGGATGATTGGATTATGGCAAAGTATGAGTTAATTCATTAGTAAATGGATGTAAAGTATTTGTAAAGTTTAGGAAAATGACTTGAATAGAGAAAGACAAAAACACGCATCCGCACGTAGACCCACCTTACTATCCTCCCCATCCTGCCAGGATGTTCTAGAAGCTGTGAACACAGTCAGATGTTAATGTGCTAGATCACACATTGAGCAGAGTTTCACTCAACAAGTATTTCAATGGAATTAGTAAATTGCTATGAAATCAACAACACCGACCATTGCAACATTACAGACGGTCTAATCTATCCTGGGTTTAGTAATCATGGCAATCTGTGCTACTCAGCAAATAGACTCTTGTACTTAATGTGCTGTTGCTTGTCCACTACTATCCAGTTAGTGTTACGGAAACACGTAACACTAAACAATGCTTAATAACACAATTCATAAACTGTCTCATGGAATCAATAAATCCTGTAGCCGACACAAACAAATCTCAAATGATTCCTCTCTGTGAGGAATAATAATGACACAAAAATATCCATGGCTCTCAATCCAAACAATGTAAACTAAATTGCATTAAAGCGTGGAGCACCTTTCGTGTCAACATTATTCTAATCTTTGACATAAATGACCAGTTTAAGAGAACAAATTATTTGGACAGCATGATTTTCTTTGCAAAAATTAAGCTTCCTTTTATTTATTTTGGTCAATGGTAATGTCTATGGTGATATGATCCACTAACCAAATACCTGCTAAAGCATTAGCACAAATGCTACACAGTTTTAGCTAAATCACATTGGTAAAAAAACAATGATCTTTTATCAGTTCATAGCTTATCATTGCCCCACACAAATAAGTGTAGTCCATTGTCCATGTAATGTCAATTTATACAACTCCAAGGTTAAATCATTAGATACACTCTTAACCTTGGATAGGAAGATACATAATACCCCCCCACACACACTTTTTGGCAGAGAGCACACACCTTGTCCAGTGACCTCATGTCTGCGTGTACACACTATCAAGGTGCTGACAGCAGTTGTATCCATCTGTAGGACTATGCTGTGTGCAGCTGATTAACCTGTCATATCCAATCAAGAGGAATGTTTACTCGGATGATGTAGCTGATAAGAGATCTATGTCAGGATGTTTTGAGTAACCCTGTCATGTGAACACATATGTTGAGGGCAACTACAATGAAAAGTGCTCATCATAAATTGTCACACACAAACAATGGTGAGGGAAGAAGACACATGACCGAAACAGTGACCGGTACAACAGTGATGCCACCATACAAAGGAATCATGTGCTCAACTCCTCACAGTGGAACACACAGTCATAACCATCAAATGGGCTGGTGAGATGAGTGCAGAGACATGCATGCAAAGGGGGGGGAGGCACAGTTAAGAGCCTTTCTCAAAACTATTTGAATCTGTCTGGGGCTCTATGATAGCCTACTTAGCTGAACTTAAGACACTCAATTAAGAAGAAAGGGGGGGAACTACGAATGTATGTGTTTTTAGGTTTTCTTCCTTGTGTCTCTTTTTATCTGTTTGTTTTTGTTATATTAATTTTTTTATTTATGTATTTGTTCTGTCTTTGTATACATGTATGTATGTAGGTACGTGTATGTATGTGCATGTGTACATGTACACACACGTATGTGTATGTGTATATGTGGGTATACATATGTGAGTATATGGGTACATGCATTACCCTTACTATTCTTTATTCCCTTATCTATACATTTTCTTTTAATATTATCTTCTACAGTACATTACTTTACTTTTAGAAGAGCCTTTCTTACAACCATCAGTCCCAAATGGGTTTGATTATAACAATCTGAAATCAAAGTGTTGCTGTATTGCCATGTCAGATCAACCCTTGATATTAGCTAGAGGGAGGAACTGGGCTCCCTCTTATTAGGCTGACATTGAGCCAACAACTGCGGCTGCACAGGCTTCTAGAAGCAGAAATGTTCAATCATGTTAGAGTCTGGCACAACTTCAATTGATAATGTCACAGAAAGTGTTTTGCTAACTAATGCAAAACATCCCTGGTGACATCACTAATTAGAATGTGGTTAGAATTGCAACATATGTGAATGCTTCATCCTGTGGGGTCACCAGAGCTATAGTGGGTTTAATACCCTCGCTGCAGTGCTCTTACACCAGCCCTATGCATGTAGCTCCATGGATTCTACTGAAGGAGAAATAGATGAACAGGGATAATCACGAGGTGCTGACGGCAGGCGGCATGCAACACATCGTGCAGAGACCAGACCAGAGGATGTTAGGAGGGAGGAGACTGTACCATGCTGTTTGTAGATGGGGGGTTTTCTATAGATATTATCTTTGACCAGAGTCTCTGAAGATGTGAACAGACGCAGAGGAAAGAAAAAGGAAGAAGCCAACATGAGAGGGGGAGAGAGAAAGAAAGAGAATGGAGAAAAACAAGCATGAGTTAGCCGTTTTGAGGGATGAGGTATTTTAAAACAAAGTAAAAAGGGGCCGCAGTTAAAAATCAAGACATTTTTCATTTTTATAATTGCAAATCAGACACAATATTTTTCATGCAAAATATTCAAAAATATATCAATGATATTGGTCTCTGAATTAGAGGTTATTTAATGCAAAACAATTCAATAGTATAAGAAACCACACATTGTCCCCATCAAACAGTATTAGCATTCTTTTTAGATTTTTGAATAAAAAAAGGCCCCTTTTATTCTAGTTTATTCTAATGTTGAGGACCAATGTTTTATGTTAGAGATGTATATTACAGGTCCCTAGCACATAGACAACTGCCGGATGTGCATCTAAAGTATTTCCTTTTATCCAATTCCCTCTAGTTAGAAGACACATTTGGTAGAATTATTTTTTCAAACTTACCCCTTGAAATGCTGTTTGACCAAATCATGGGGCAACATACCAAGTGCTGAGGACACACATGGGGCTAAAGGCTCTGTTTCTATGCTTCTACAGTCTTCACTCATACAACCCACAAATACCAAAGCTGTGGCATAGCAGTTGAAGTTTATAGTCATGGAGAAAGGGGTCCAATGAACAAAAAAAAAACTCATATTTGTGAAACATCTTTTTAAACTGCCAAGGGTTGACGTTTGAACCAGGATTTACAGAGAGCTTCTTATCTTTCAGTCACAGGTCAGGAAATAATGCTACTCGGTAACCTTACCTAAACCTAAGTATCAAGTTACAAAATAATACTTACATTTTTACAAAAGATTGTTATAGTTAACAAATCAGTTGGCAACAATTATTTTGCGAAAGCTTGTATATTTATAGTAAATTGTTACAATTGTATAGCTTACCTTGTAATTCATCTCTATATTACTAATGTCAGCCATATAATGTGTTGCAGGAAAATGAGAGAGTTGCAAGCCGAGCAGTGTGGTTGTTGCCTACCTGGAACGTGGAAATGCCGCGGAGCAGCCACATATGTCGAGGTAGAGGAAGGGGATTTGCCATCAGAATAGGTGGATAAGCTGGGGGGTGCTCCGCCCACTCTCACTGCCTTCAGGGGGAGGAAGTTGGGTAGGCATTGCAGATGAGAGGCAAAAGGGAAAGGGTTTGGATAAAACAAAGGGTGTTGGGGGGCAAAAAGGCAGCATTATGGTAGGCAGATCCTCTTGGAGAGCCCCGAGCACCAGGTGAGCACCAGGTTCACTTGAATATTTTACACTACAAAGTCATGACATTTTTGTGTATTATTATGATTGTCAATAGGATAACGCCAATAAAGGTAACCCTATGTGTTATATGACATGTGTCTAGTTTTTGTGTTTGTTGGGAGTGTGAGATTGTTACATTCATTAACATTTAGCTGACTTCCTTTATGTGTTCCTATTGTTACATCACAGGCAGGCTAGGTGATGAAGGCACTGGCACCCTTAGGCCAAAAGTAATAAACACTCTACATCCAGTTTAGAGAAAGAAACAGCAGAGAGAGAGTTTAACATTGTGCAGGAGAGCGAGTGTTAGCTGAGAGAAAACACACTCTCCCCCCTCAGACAGAGAGGAACCATCAGCAGAGATCTTGGATGAGATCACTTACATACACAGCAAGGCTGTTAGTGTTGGTGACTGATCTCAACACACACACACACACACACACACACACACAACCACACACACACACACACACACACACACACACACACACACACACACACACACACACACACACACACACACACACACACACACACACACACACACACACACACACACACACACACACACACACACACACACACACACACATCACCGTACTCTTAGTGCAGGTCTAAACGATGGGCAGATCCTCAATAAAACATCTGGAGCGATATGGAGCCTGATAGGAGTTGTTCGAGGCTTTGGGAGTTTAGGGAGGAGATGTGTAATAATTTATGTGAGCAGATTAAACATTCGGAAAAAGGTGAAAGCCAATAATTAATCAAAACCTTATAACACATTCACAGAAGGGGGAAGAGAGTTTTGGGTTCATTAACAAAAAATAGGAGAAGTAGGGAAATGATAAAAAAAAAGCATGCATTATTCAGCCTTGCAAGGGCATACACTCTCTCAAGTTTCCAAATGATACAAAACAGCTCTAGGTAATTATTTCAAACAGTTCAGTGTGTGTTACTTCCATATGTATCGCCGGATGATAAGAAAATGGAAATCGGGCTTATTGCCCACTGATGAAAACACTTGAATTGAAGTAGTACAAACTGGGAGTCATGCCCTGGAAGAATCACAAACCGGCATCAACGCTTCTTGCCATATGTCAGAGAGATTGTAACTTTAAGTCAGACTCCCACAGCGCCTTCTACAGTATGACACTTATAAGGGGAAACCTGACAGCTCATTCAAGTTTAAGCCTTTTGTATAAAAACAAATCTTTTTCACGGCATGTAAGGAAAAGTTAAGGCCTTAACAAGAACAACGACCAATGTTTTTTTTATTCTACTGGAACTGGCAACCAAATTACTACTCTGTCGCTCAAGCTATTTCCTTTGTCCCTTTCATCTTTCCCATTGGAGAACTCCCCTCTCAGCCTCTCTTCACTGCTAAGGAAAAACCACCAAAACCCTTGAACGCGTGTTTGTGATTTTTCTGTGCAAAAGTGAAAGCTCCCACTCCTCCTTTTAATCCGCAAGATCCAAGCTAGCATATGTGAAAAACATGTGTTCCTACTGTAAGGGTTCTGTGAGTAAAAGCAAGGCTTTGGAACATTCTTGGTGCAGTAGGTACTGTTTGAAGTAGGGCTTTTCCTTTTAATTAGAAAAAAACACTTTATTTGTTTAAATGCATGCCTTGTACAGTCTTGTCAAACCCTGGACCTTGATTACTTTATTGGACTGTACTGAACATCCCTTTTCAAAGGTAAGGCTGTTGCAGCTCTGGAGGCAGTGGTCCCTTCAGACCAGGTGGAACATTACTTGAGGTAGACCTCTCAAAATAACAATGTAAAAATGGTGATTGAACAATCTATTTCAGGATAAAGCTATTTGGGTTGAAATTAGTTTAACATTAAAGTGACAGCCTTAACCTAATGTTTTAAAAATAAGTCGCTGAATATAGTCAAGAGAGTTGTTTGGCAATGTTCTTGTGCTTCTGCAAAAACAAGACCTCACCAATCATTATCTTCAGCCTCCCTGCACACCGCTGTCATTTTATCAGTTAACAAAACACAAAGCCTCAAATCTCGTTCATAATCACATCAAGGACAAAAGGACAACAAACGAGTGTTCATTCAGGAAAACAACAGGGCAGATCAGACAAAGGCAGGCAACAATGAAGTTATCAACCTCCCTCCGAATGCCAAATGTGTCAGGTTCAAGTTAAACCATGCAAAACAACCTCCACAGACACAAGTGAACAAGCAAAATGAGAACACTGAGTGGTCCAACCAATGTACCTCGATGCACCCAATGAAACCCAACAACACCACAATATTGGACAACAACATCACAAAACCTGCTTTCCATTCCACTGGGGAGGGAGACACAAAGAGGAGAAAGACTTCAGGGGTTTTACCGTTAGGAGGAGGTAAACTGAGATGCAGGGATGTCCTAGCTTTAGAGTCAGGGGGGGGGGTCCTGTTTGAACCCTGAAGGGATGGGCAGATCAGGGGATGGGGAGAAGATGAAGCAAAGGGAGGTGGTTGGATAAGCCTTTCTGCAGGAGTTACAGCGTGCAAGTGGAATGTGCACAGTACTGGTTTGTGATGTTGATTTCAAAGACGATCAAACTGTGGTTACCCAATTGCAACACAGCAGCCCAGGCCTTCCCTTTCTCCTCATGAGTAATGGGTCTATGGTGAACCAGGATAACTAATCTTGAGTGTCCAACACATGGTTAATTTGGTGCTAGACCCCAGCCCATGCAACGTGAAGTTAATTCAGTGGTCATATCACAGCACTCCATTCTTAAAGAACTTTGGTCGAATACAGAGAGGACTGATTTTATCTGCTGTAGGGAAGCTGTTTCCATTTTTCTAGTCCTTAATGCAAGGTTTGTACGTTTTCTTTTCAGCTTGGAGAACATATTAGAAACTGTGCTTTAGGGGCACTATGAAATAATAATAATAATAATAATAATAATAATAAGGATGACAGTTTTTGGTTTTGTCTAGGGTTTGACATCAAAAGAAGTTCTGACAAGTTGTCCACTGTCTGTATTGGACCAGATCTTGGTCAGTCTCCGCGTGCTTTGATACCTCTGAAGTAAGGGATGTAGTTGTGCTGCTGCAGCATGGCCAGGGTGGTGGGGTTCAGGTGATAGGACAAGCCTGCACTGCCCACTACTGGTGTGGGCGACAACTTGCCACCACCACCCCCACTCTCTTCAGCCCCAGCAGGACAGTGAGCAGGGACAGAAGGTGAGTCCCTGGCCACAGTGGAGGGGCATCTAATGGCCCCCACAAGGGTTGGAGGCAGGGGGAGAGAGCTGGAGTCTCGGGCCTGGCTGCTGGGTCTACCCCCAAGGCTTACCTCTGGCCCTGAACGTCCAATCAGATCAAACATCATCTTTAATGGAAGTTGGAAAGTATTGTGTATCTTTACAGTTACCTTTTTGTTGCAATTTAGCATGAAAATAAAAGCAAGACTGATGAAGTTAAACAATGAATGATACAATACATATTTAGATTTTAAAGCCTCTATTTATCAAGCTTAGGAAATTGCTGTATGACACATATTGCACTTAATTAATAAAAGATTCACCTGCTTTTTGCCAAATTAGCGTACTTTCCCTATTATTCAAGCCAATCACTCTTTAGTAAACAGCTGTCAAAGATACAGTATGTATTGATTTTGAGATAATGTTATAGCATACATTATTACAGTATTACTTTAGGTTCGGTTTTATTATACTTTATTGGCAAATAATCAAACTAAATCAATAAAGTAATACTGCATCTATTTATTTTGTATCTGCACACAGAGAAAAACAAAAAACAAGTCACGATGTCTACTTTGTGGTAGCTCTTAAGTCTTACAAGAAGCTGGAGTGATCAAGTCGTAGGTACAATCTGTAGAAGGGATTCTAAACTCTTGATTAAACTTTTGATAGATGATGAAACATATAATGAAGCAATGACAGGTACATATTTACAGCCTAAAAGCAGATATTAACTTAGCTTGACAACCATGCAGTTTTCAGAATATCCAATGGATTTTGACAGAGGAATTTAAGGGTTGCAGCTTTTAATCACGCAGTAGAGAAGCATGTCATTTCATTTCTGGTTTTGGGTATCCGGAAATCTTCTCAGAATACATGAGAATTTCATTTCGGATGTTTGTAGCAGATGTGTTCTAAATATAGTAAGCAAGCATTTTTCCCAATCATCTTGTTTCCTAATAAATGTGCATGTCACCTTACACAAATCATGGCTAATGCTTCAAAAATGCAGAATTCAAAAATTAACCTAGAAGTTTTCACAAAACAACAGCAATATATGGATAACGTCTCTGTGTAATGTGTGTGCACGAGGCTGGTACCTGGACGGCTGTAGTTCTGGGGGGAGCGGCACGGGGTGTAGCGTCCGTAGCCCCCCAGAGAGCTGTTGGAGCTGGGGCTGGAGGGCCTCCGCTGACGGGGGGACTTCTCCCCATCGCCCTGGAAACACAAACACATAAAGTAAAGAGGTCAGTGCTTTTGTGAAAAAAATAAACACCCTCACTCCATAATCACCCCATAATGGGACGGGTCAATCAAGGCTTACAAAGATCTAGGTTATACTGTATATACGGAGGTTAAGGTTAAAGGTGGGGTAGGTAAGTTTGAGAAACCGGCTCGAGATACACTTTTTGTTATATTCCATAGAATGCTCTTAACATCCTGATAGCAATGAATATCTGAAGTGCTTTGGCAAAACATCCATAAAAAAATGTCATCTGTGGAAGCTGTAGTACTGTAAAAAGCACGACCAATCATCTGAGCCGGCCCGGCTAAAGTAACTGGATGGCCTACCTGCCTGTCAGCCTTCCATCTGGGCACAAACTTATCTTGTGCCCTCATTGGTCCTGTGCGCGTTGTATGTGTTGGAGGAGGGGCTCTGTGAGGAAGTGGCAGATTTGTTCCGGTTGGGTATTTTCAGATTTTAGCGCACTCAAGCTGGTTTCTCCAAAATTACCTACCCCACTTTTAAGGTTAGTTTATTTGTATAGCACATTTTAAGACACAGAGGCAATTCAAAGTGCTTCACATAGGCATTTAACACATAATAATTAAAAACAAAACAAACACATACACAAAAACAAACAAATAAAAGACAATTCATAAAAGTGATAAAATACTGTCTGCAGCTAAAAGTGCAACGATAAGGCACGGTTAAAGGATCTCAGGATAGGCTGCATTAAAAGGAAAGGTTTTGAACCTTGATTTAAAAGAACCCAGGGTCGGGGCGGACCTCATCATTTCAGGCAGTTTGTTCCAAGCTTGTGGTTCATAAAATCTAAAAGCTGCCTCTGCAAATGTAGTTCTGACTCTGACAGAGAACATGAAGACAGACATCACTATATGTCATGTAAAGTTAGCAGTGGACTAATACAAAAGACCATTACACTCTCATCTTTACTTCAAATCTCTTTCCACTCATTTGAAGGTTGGCACACAATGCCAAGATATCGTAAATGTAAAAATCACTATACTTTGGAATAATTTCAACCAGAATTTCCCCTGACTAGTACATGAGAAACACGGTGCATTATAACTCATGTTAGGAGGACAGCACCTGCAGAAGGAGCTGTCAATATCTCCCGGCTCTCATTGGTTTTCTTTAGCTGTTTTCTCATCCAAAAGGAAAAAGTGAAAGAACAGTGCCCTTAGAAGAGAAGCTCTTCAACAGAGGCAGAGGAGCATTATTTTACTAAATTAAAGTTAATTAGTTACATCTGTACTTATGAATTAGGAGAAGAATGGACTGATGTTGGTGTCTCTCTGGTGTTTGGAGTAAGCACCTACACCTGTCAGCAATGTTTTGAAGCCCATGTTAACAAACAGGTGGATACTGGACCTTCAGATCCAGGGGCATCAACCCAGCAGAAGTAAGACGGCTAGGCATTTCGTCTGGTCGTATACCTCTCCCTCGTTAACTTTTCAAATTGAAAAGGAATAAAATGCAATCCCATGGTCCTTTTTTGTTTTGATGTTGGTTGTGGGATTGGCTGTTACAGCCGACGACACCACAATGTCAACCAACTATATTTCAAAAAAAGGGGAAAAGGTTTGCTCTGCGTACAGGTCAATGGGTTGTGTTTGCTTGTACCCTCCAAAGATGGCTGACTTTCTATTGATGACGTCACATTCCTATTCCCTATAGCAGTGTGTTTTTACAAATACAATGTTATCATAGCTGATGCCAAAATTAAGAACTTCAGACCAAAGTCTTCAAGAAATTACATTACATGTTACTGTGATTCTTTAAGCAAGTGAACATATTGGCCTCATTAGTTGAAACAGTGTTTTCTGTGTTGGTCATTTAAACCCCTATTAGCCTTTTAAGAAATCCATTCGCTGAAAAGATCTTCATTCAGAATTTTAACCCAGATGCAAGTCACCCCCACCTTCCGGACGTGGTGCATTCAATTACCTCAGAAGGGGTAGAAGGAAACAGCTGTGGGGACTGCAAACGAAGAAGAGGAGAAAGCCAATGATTAAGACAACTCATATGTTATATGAGAGTTATTATTGGCTTTTTGTGTGAGAAAAAGTCGCTGAATGACTGTTACTGACTTTACTGTCAGAGTGGGTGACAATGATGATGTAGGGATAGCTAAATTAAAATGAAAAACTTGTATCTATGTGGGATAGAAAAACCATGAAACCTTTTGGGTCAATTAAATTGCTTGAAAGAATAGAGCCATTGTCATCACTTGAAATAATGTGCATTAAAAATGACTGTATTCTTATTATATTTAAAGAGTATAGGGCCCTCTTGTGGCAACACAGTTGTGAAACTGCGATGCAGCCTTTCATTGGGTTGTACATACTTATGTACAAATTCTTAATGAAAGATGTCATAGACAATTTGAACTGTGTGGATTTTCAGAAAGAGATGTAAAGCTAGAAAGAGGAACTGAAAGAGGAATAGTTGAGAGCTGTGAGGGGCTTTACCTCTCCGTAGTGCCTCTCCTCAGACGGGAAGCTGACATACGGAGAGTAGGACAGCATGTCTGGCCGGTCGATGTTGTAGATGGCCTTGGTCTTTGGGAGGGCTGCCAGGTCCTTGTAGTCTAGCATCTCCTCTCCGAGTTTGGCCTGGCAGCAGAGAGAAGAAACACTCCTAAACAATCAATCAATCATGTTCTGGAATATTTGTTTTCTGAGAAACATGTATTGGACAGTACGACAGATCATTCGTATGCTGCAGGAAACTGAGCATCTCCTGCCTGGATGTGAGGAGTGTGTGTGAGGAGTGGATGTGAGGAGTGTGTGTGCAGTCTTACATAGATGACTCTGCTGGGGGAGCCTGAGGCGCTGGAGGCTGGGACCGAGGTGATGCTCTCAGAGGAGGTCCGGGTCACCTGACACACACATTGAATAGATGAGATGCACACAGGTTAGGCCAGGTGACAAAAAAAAAGAGTTATTGATCACCGTTTTTATCCATTAAGGGCATGCTTAAGATATTTAGATCTGATTTACACTTTAAATCTCCCATTTGTCTTGTCCTTTAAGCAAACATATTAAAGCAGTTCATTATGTACATAATCAGTTTTTTACCATTGTAATTAACAAACTAGGTTTTTGTTGTTGTTATCCAAAATCTAAAGTTACATCTTCCAACTATTCAAAACACTAGATAGATTCCATTTACTAATATATAAAGGTTCAAATGTTAGGTTAAATCTAAGTATCTACATTTTAAATCATTTTTTATAATTGTTTCCCACCAAAGAGCACATTTTTGTTTCATTATGTTGGAACAGCACATTTGTGTAGCACAGTGAATTATAATTAGTGAAGCTCTGCCTAACGTGGGATATCAATCAGTTGTGTTAAATCACATGTTGAAGGCCCTTTCCTTTCCTAAGGCCTCTGTTTCTGACCAGTTGTGTGCGTGTTAATCTCTTCATTCATCCTACAGATGCAGGTACTGAAACACATCACTCATGTTAGAGCATCCTGTACGTGCACAGACTGATGATCAGCATGGGACAGCATCATCAGTCACTGACCAATCAAAGGTCTTTAGACCTGCTGGCTGCTGCTACATGGAGCAGCTACAGAAGCATGCAAAGTACTTAGTGCCCAGCACTTAGTGCCAGCACTTAGTACCCCCATGGAACTAAATACAGATTGCGTTCGCACCGGAATAAGTTCCCTGAGGGAAGATAACGCAAATGAAGCCGCTGCCGTCACTTCTTCTTCTTCTGCTTTGGGTCTACTGGCAGGCCGCAAACCACTTCACGGCCACCCGAAGTCCTCGGCCCGGAAGTCCCCGGAGTTGGGGACTGGCTTCAGTAGAAGCTGCTGGGAGTCCCAGCAGCTTCTACTGAAGCCTTCAGAGTAAATCGCCAGAATGCCGACACCTCCTCATCTCCCACCGCTCCCATGTTTTTTTTGTGTTGCCATAAGTTAGTCTCTCTCCGTTGGTGCGCATGGCTAATGCTAATAATGCTAATGCCAGCAAATACAATGGCGGCTTCACAAAACTTTTCAGAGTTTTACGGGGCGTGGTTTGCAATTCGCCCAGCCAATCAAAATTGGTACTTTTTTCTCCTTACCACCTCTCTAGCAGGCACTAAAAATGGGGGTAAAAGTTCCGGAACTAAGTACTCTTTTTGGTGTGAACGCAACATTCCAGGCACTAACGGAACTAAACGGGAAAAGTACGAGTAAAAGTACTCCGGTGTGAACGCTATGGTGTCAGCAGCTCTGAGAGCCCATGCAGCAGATGGGTGGGGGTGAGGGGGTCAGGTGGGATGTTCACACCAACCTGCTGCTCAGGGACTTCAGTGAGCTGGATCCGGACCTGCTTCTGGGAGGGGGAGGGGTTACGATGAGGGGAGAAGGATGGAGATGAAGGAAGGGCAGATACTGGATGTAAAGCTGCAGGGTTCTGATGAAATGCTAAAACAATGGCTGTTGGTTCTGAACTGTAAATAACCCTCCTCTCTGCTCAAATCCTGCATGTGTGTACTGTTTGTCTTGAGGATGATCTTGTCATTTGAATAGCTTGGTGAATTTTTGTTAAATAAATCCAATACTAACATTAAAACGGCTGCTCTAATATTACTTTTATACTGTGCAGAATCCATGAATGAGTCATAGACTAAAATGTAGAAACACTGTAGTGTTGAATATAGACAGAGCACTTTAGTCCATGTCTGATGATCACTACATATCATTCAAATGTTCATTTAGTCTTTCTGACTATGACTGTGATTTACATTAGATCTCTTTTATATAAACAAATACATTTTAGACATTTAGCAGGCTTTATCAGGAGTCTGGAAAGTTGTTAACGAATTTCGATTAGAGAGGTTCAATTTAATTACTTTTGTGTCCTTAGCCAATAATTTGAAGCAATTTTCCTCGCTTCATTATTAGCTGTACAATTAAGAAACCCATAATATCTCTGGAAAAGTAATTATTTTGGCTCTTTGTTGTCTTCTCCACCCACCTTGCTCTTCTCCTCCTGCTTGGCTGCTTGTCTGCATGGGGGGTGCCATATGGAGGAGCCTGAAGACACAGAGACGTACACAGTAACTGGGATTATTCCCAACATTTCACCTGGGTCTAAAACTGGCCAACAAATCTGGTGAGACACTTTAAAGTAATGGTGGAAAAATAACTCAGATCAAGTAAAAGTTATAATACCACAGTGTAGAAATACTCTGGAATAAGTAAAAGTACAAAGTATTATCATCAAAATTGAAAAGTACCAAGTATGTAAAATGCAAAAAAAATTAAATAAGAACCTGCATAGAAACTGGTACTTAAACCTGAGTAAAGAGAACAATATTTTATTCCAAATTATAGTTGAGTAGAAGTATGAAGTAGCATAGAAAGGAAATACTCAGGTAAATTAAGTATCTTAAATATTTACTGAAGTGCAGTAATTGAGTTAATGTACTTAGTTACTGCCCAGCTTGTGAGAAACCCAACAACCAATCCCTGATCCCCTCTCTGGTGCCAGCTGATGGTCAATATCATGGATGGAAACTTTACTAGAATATTTTCTGTGTTTATGATTCAGGCCTAAAAGACTAATGATAACACTTTGATTTTTCACTTTCAATGTGTGCTTGGAGGTCATTAGAGGTCATTTAGATTTTTTTTGTTTAAGCTACTAGCATGGTTACAGAATCTTAGTCTTGAGACATAGAAATGTAATACTTTTACCAGAGTCTAGAGGGACTCAATTAGAAATGTTTTTTGTCCAACAATGGACAGTCAAGTGTTTTAGGATTCAACACTTTCCAGAAAGGCTGACACAGTATCTGTCTTGAAGCTATAGGAGCTATTAAAACATATCAAAGATTGGAAGCCTATTATTCTTCAGATCCAAAAACTGATCTCACCTTGCAGGTACATTTCTTCTCCCTCTGCAAACATCTGCTCACAGCGGGCACAGCGGGCACATGAGGGGTGGTAGTGCTTCTCTCCAGCCTGTGAGGAACAATCAAAAGCAGGTTCTGACCATCAGCACGTTGTTATGACTTGTTTTGCCTATAGGTTAATTTCTAAAAAGGAAAAAATTGTGCACTAAGATGTGGGAACAAAATCTAAAGTCGAAGAACAGAAGAGCATTCATTTGGAATGAAAAACAGGGTCTGACATAATGCAAATCAATAACATATTTGCATTCCCTGCTAGGGAAATGCTCGCCATTTTCAAATTCCCCCACACCAATGTTTCCTGTTAGATAACCAGTGTTGAGATAGCCATATTAGGTTGAACACTTAAAACGAAAGTTAGTTATAATCAATTATATTCTTGTATAACCCACAATGAAAATGCTTCATATTTTATGGTCTTCTATATTTACAGTATAAACAAAACACAAGTGGTTTGTTAAGTTGAGTGTAAGGCCTATTATGGTTTATGGGTGTCACTGATAAGAAAGAGGAGACAGTTTCTACCCTCACAGCAGTACACAAGGGGGGGGGCTCCTGACTTGTTGGAGAAAGACTGAGGCCCCAAAAAGGTGTTTGTGCCATAGCCGAGAATAATATTTTAAAAGTCCTGCACACTAGAGGCCATGCCCAGTTTCCACAAATAGGGGTATGGAGGAGGTGTCTTTAGGTTTTTCTGTCCTGTTTCGAGCATAAAAACACTAGCAGAGAGGGAGCAAACTCGAGCGAGGTTTTTTTTTTCCCTGGTATGCTCTCTCCCGGTAAAGCTCTCTCCCTGAGAGCTGGGTTTTCCTTCGGTAAGGTTCTCTCAAACTTGGTAAATATTGCTTACATTTCTGTTTATTGAATGCTGAGTGAATTGTTGAATGAAAGTTTGAAACTGTTAGATCCCACTGACCATTTACGAGGAACTGCCTCTGAATGTAGGTTTGAATGTTAGTCCTGGCGATCTGTGAGGAGATTCCTTTGGATTATGTCGGAAGACTTTAAAGTCTACATTAAATCGGGTTTATTGAAAGCTGAGTAAATTGTTGGATGAAAGTTTGAAACTGTTAGATTCCACTCACCATTTACGATGAACTGCCTCAAAATGTTGCAGGCTATAGGTGTGAATGTTAGCCCCGGCGATCCGTGAGGAGATTCCTTTGGATTATGTCGGAAGACTTTAATGTCTAAACTATGAATTAAGGTTTCAGATTAGAAAATGACCACCGCATGATATGTTTTATATTATTGTCATATTGTAACGAGAGAAGGTAAAACCCTGTTCAAGGGTGGACTAATTTTTCTTCAAATAAACTGATCCCACCTTTTGGATTGGGACAACTTGAAATACATCTGCGCTATCCTCTCCTGCTTGAAAGATAAGAAATGCACACTGCCACACTCAGACCATTTACCGGTTCTGTTTACAACCTCGATCCCTTCCGCAGGAGTCGAATCACGTGCCCCTGCGTGTTGTCTACATTTGATTAACCCCTTGACTGCCTCACAGTTTTCTGATGTTTTTAATGCTTCCCTGATCTGTAAATTAGAGGTGAACTGTGCTCTTAGTGTGGATGAGCTGATCTCCATGTTTGACTCGACATGTACACTAATATTGGATTCTGTTGCTCCTTTTACGCTTAGACGCACCAAAGTTCTCTCAGAGACGTGGCTCAATGACTGTACTCGTGCTCTGACACGCTTGCAGGCGTGCAGAGAGAAAATGGAAAAAGGATAAACTCCATGTCTCCCTAGAAATCCTTCGTGCTTGCCTTTCCGACTACCAGACGGCAGTCAAAACAGAGCACATTTCTCTGTTAATCTCCAAAAACAGCCATAAACCTCAGGTTCTTTTTAATGTCCTCAACTCTATCAATAATGCCTGTGATGTTTCTTCAACTGTGCCATCGACTACTCTCTGTGATTTATCGAAAAAGAATCTGCTCTTAGGCTAGCCCACACTAGTGCTACCCCAGATTCTGCTCCTTTTCTGTGCCCTGCTGTCCTTGGCCATTTTGAGCTTGTATCCCTCTCTTCTCTCTCGGATGTAGTCAAGCACCTGCGGCCGACAAACTGCACCTCAGACATCATTCCCTCTCGCCTTCTCAGAGATGTTTTCGAATCAGTTGGAGCAAGTATTTTATTACTTATAAACACCTCTCTTAGCTCAGGATGTGTCCCAGCTGCCTTCAAACATGCCATGGTGCAGCCACTACTTAAAAAGAAAAATCTCGACCCCTCCATTCTCGCAAATTTTAGGCCCATCTCCCAGCTACCATTTTTATCTAAAGTCCTGGAGCGAGTAGTCTATGCCCAGCTGCAGCCTTTTTTAACCATGCATGGCATTCATGAAAAGTTTCAGTCTGGCTTCAAACCTATGCACAGCACTGAAACAGCCCTTTTAAGAGTTTTTAATGATCTGCTCCTAGCCGCCGACTCAGGTAGCCCAGCTGTCCTGGTGTTAGACCTGACAGCTGCCTTCGACACTGTGGACCATAGCTTCCTGTTGTTGCGGCTCGAACAGTCCGCAGGCATCACAGGCATCACAGGCTCTGCGCTTGCATGGTTCAGGTCCTACCTGACAGACCGCAGCTTCTCAGTGCAGCTAGGAGCCTTCTCCACGGCCAAATCCCCTCTTACCTATGGGGTTCCCCAAGGCTCTATTCTGGGCCCCATCCTTTTTCTACTAGGTTCAATTCTCACAAAACACAACATCCCCTTCCATTGTTATGCCGATGATGTACAGATCTATCTGCCTCTCAATTCTAATGTCAACTCATTACAGCTATTGATGGACTGCTTGACAGAGATCAAATCCTGGCTGAGCCAAAATGTCCTCCACCTCAACGAGAACAAGACCGAGGTCATCTTTTTTGGACCCCAACCTCCAGCCTCTCCGGTTGATATTCTGGGCTCCCTCAATAAAAACATCCTCCCCTCTGTCATGAACCTTGGAGTGATCTTCAATAGCGCTTTTAAATTTGATAAGCAGGTCAGCAGCGTAGTCAAAACCTGCTTTTTTTTTAAAATACGACTATAGGCTAAGACCAAGTCGTTTTTATATTTTAAAGACCTAGAAAGGGTTATTAACGCCTTTGTAATCACAAGGTTGGATTATTGCAACGCTCTATACGTGGGTATATTCCAGGCGTCAATTAGACACCTGCAGCTAGTGCAGAACGCAGCTGCACGTCTTCTCACTGGGCACATCACCACAATTCTGGCCTCATTGCAATGGCTTCCAATTTGGTTCCGAATTGATTTTAAACTCCTTTTATTTGTTTTTAAAGCACTAAATGGGCTGGCTCCTGCCTATATAGCAGAACTCCTCCATCGCTACACCCCAGCCAGACCATTAAGGTCGGCTGACCAGCTGCTGCTGGTAGTGCCCAAGACCAGGCTCAAAACCAGAGGGCACCGAGCCTTCGCAGCAGCTGGCCCTAGGCTCTGGAACACTCTGCCCCTCCATGTGAGGTCGGCCCAGACCCTAGGTTTTTTAAAAAAATCAACACTAAATACTCACTTCTTCTCCCTGGCCTTCTAGTCAGAGCGGAGCATGACTCATGACATTTCTCTGTGTTTGATTTTTATATTTGCTGCTGTAATTGATTGTCTTCTGTTTGCGTTTGCAGTAATGTGTTATTTATTATTTGCATATACAGCACTTTGGCTCGACCAAAAATCATTTTAAAATGTGCTATATAAACAAAACCTGATTTGATTTGATGCAAAAATATTTGTGTTGTACTCCTGTTTTCACTTTAGAGTGCTTTTAGAACTTATAGTGTTATAATTTCAGTGCCCCACTCTCCATTGCTGTTTATGTTGAAAATAAAACCAAACTTTTCATAACCACAATATTTTTAACTGATTTAAATGCGGAAACTGGGGTTATTCATCAGCATTTCGTATGACTTGACTTGTGACTTGCTTGGCCTGAGCAATGACTTGACTTGACTTGCTTGACTCTGACCACAGTGACTTGGGACTTGCTTGAGACTTGTAGGTTAAGACTTGAGACTTGCTCATGACTTGCACATGTAAGACTTACTCCCACCTCTGGTAATTCCAAAACAAATATGTGCATTTGTAAAAAGTGAAACAATCTAATTTCAATGACAGACTTGCCCCATTTCAAAGTCCTTGCAAAACAAGTCTGATTATATAGAGGTCGAAGAAAAAAGAGCAAGAGAGAGAGAGACTCTCTGTGGACCAACACACAGCCGAGAGAATACTATGAAAAAGATGATAGCAGTACAAGACAGAAAGAAACGTCTCATGCTATAATTCAATAGCTACATTAGTCTCTCTTTCCACCTGCAAGTATTGTCCTTTCAATTCCATGAGCCCAGGCTGAGGCTTCTATACATCTGTAGTCTCCAACTTCACTGCTAAACTATTTATCTACAGTAGCCTACACAACTTGTTACTACAATACCCCACTTTGCAAAACTATTATCTCAGACTTGATGAAAGACATGTCATTCTCTGTTTATATTACTTCAATATTTTGATCCTGCAAATTACACAGTAGAATCAATAGTATACAGTATACTTAGGCTATGTAAGGGTAAAAGCACCAGTGTAAGTGAATACGTTTTCTGAACAAAATGAACTGTGTTTCTTTCTTTGTTTCTAGCTGCAGTCACTAGTAGGCTAAATAACTGTATATGACCTATATGACCTGACCTGTATTCTAGTTGATGAATTTATCTATAAATCCAGAGGCGCGGGAAGGTATTTTGAGTGGGGGTGCTGAGGTGCTGGACTCGAGTGAACACTATTACGGGCACTATAGAGCACGCACAAAAGCACTCCCCACACGCAAACACACAGGAAGGAGCGGACCTCACCTCCTCTAGGGGGGTCCGGGGGGATGCTCCCCCGGGAAGATTTGTTTTAAATATTGAAGTTAAAAGCATCAATCTGGTGCACTTTGAGAGCAACATTAAGAGATCTGGATACATCTCTCAACACCCAGATGAAACACAACTGTAAGCAGATGTTCTTTTTCTTTATGGATATTTTACAAATCACTCCGCTTTCAAACTGTATTCTTGTTTTACTGCCATATAGTATTTCATAACTGTTTTTCCTTTATTCTCTTATTTATAACTATAATGATCATATGAAGGTGTGCCGCGGAAATAATCTTTTGAATAATTTGTGACCAAACCGTTTGAGACCCACTGAGATAACTCTCAGTGGGTCTCTCTCTCTCTCACACACACACTACATGCGCTATTTCCACACACACACACACACACACACACACACACACACACACACACACACACACACACACACACACACACACACACACCACACACACACACACACCACACACACACATACACACACACACACACACACACACACACACACACACCACACACACACACACACACACACACACACACACACACACACACACACACACACACACACACACACACACACACACACACACACACACACACACACACACACACACACACACACACCACAGCCGAGCTTGAATGACACAAGCACACTTTTATTTCCATGATGAGGTTGACGTAAAGCACGGTTAATGTATTATATTATTGAGGTAGAATTGTCCGGGGCTACAGAATTGAATATTACACAGATTATGCACAGCGGGAGCAGCAATAACCGTCAAATAATAATTCAGACAGGGGAGCTCCGCACCCCCTGCCTGCCGCTAGGGGGTGCTGCAGCGCCCTCAACATCCCCCTTCCCGCGCCCATGTATAAATCCATCAATAATCATCACAATACATTACATTTAATTTGGCAGACGCTTGTAACCAAAGCAACAACAAAGAAAGTGCAGATAGATTCACCTCAAGCAAGTCATACCGTTGTGAGTGCTGGTGAATTAGTTACAGGTCTAAAAGTGCTTAGTTATGTGATGGTACCTCCAGGACTTTTCCGGTGATGTAGTTCTTGCAGCTCTCACACTGGATGCCAAACATGGCGTGGTAGTCCATCTCACAGAAAGGGATTCCATCCCTTAAGAAACACACAGTCAGCAGGTCAGTCAGCAGCAGATACAGAGTCGTGTCTGAGCGTTAGCATTACACACAAGGAAACATTTCATACGTGGTGCAAAGCAGAGATGGAGTACTCGAGTCCTGGACTCGGATTCGAGTGCCGATTTTCGGGACTCGGACTTGGACTCGTGAATTCTCGCGCACGATGACTTGGACTCGACTCGGACTCGACTCGGACTCGTGAAGTCTCGCGTACGATGACTTGGACTCGACTTGTACATTGACGCTCCGACTTGGACTCGAGCAAGTTTTCTCTGGAGTCTGATGTCCTCTATCCTGGCGTGTGCACCTGTGAGGCGAGTTCACGTACTGGGCCCCGCTATTCCAGTCTAATGATGTCTAGAGACACACCCCGCATCGTGCTGTATGCTTTCACACATTCTGCTTCCACATCGGAAAGGAGCAGCGCAAAATGCTCCTTATGTGGAAACAATATTGAAGAGAAGGCTCCGTAACACATTACTCTAAGGATCGAGTTCAGACATATAGGCTGTCTTGAACACTATCATCAGAGTAACGTGATCTAATCAATAAATAAAGATTCAGCTGATAACACGAAAGCACATGGCTACTTAACATGCAGAATGACATCATTTTGCATGCTAAGTAGCCATGTGCTTTCTGGGGCTCCATAGGAAAATATTGGCATACAAATGTAATCACTTCTCTAAAAGGTAACTCATTTTAAATATAGTTAGACATATTAAAGGTCATTTACAATAATAATAATATTAATAATAAGCTTTATATTTGTATAGCACCTATTACAAGAATTGTAGCCAAACTGGCTTCACAGCAGTTCAATAGACAGATTAGTATACATACAGGATAAAAGCAATGTAGAGGAGCAGCTACATTTCAACACATATCCACGAAGATTAATACATGAAGACTTGTGACTTGGACTCTTCTTAGGTGACTCAGACTTGGACTCGGACTCGAACACAGGTAATGATGACTCGGACTCGGACTCGACTCGGACACTCCTTGGGTGACTCGGACTTGGACTCGGACTCGAACACAGGTAATGATGACTCGGACTCGACTTGGACACTCCTTGGGTGACTCGGACTTGGACTCGACTACGACTCTCCCTTGGTGACTCGGACTCGAAGAGTGGTGACTCGAGAGTGACTTGGACTCGTGAATTGGTGACTTGACTACAACACTGGTGCAAAGTAACTAAGTATATTTACTTTTTTGACATATCTGTACTTTACTTTTCCATTTAAATCTACTTTATACTTCTACTCCACTACATTTCAGTGGTGAATATTGTACTCTATTTATTGTAACCCTCACACTTACTCTGTACATATAAAAACACAATTTGCTGATATGGTATAATGCAGTGCTGTACTACTTTTCCACACAGTATTTCTAGTATCTACATTTGGTCCACATTGAAGCAGTGATTGGGGTTGTGATTATGACTCTTTTAAGTTGTCTGTAACTGTGCTGCTGCCTATCTAGGGCCAGGACTCTCTTCGATCTATCCTGGTAAAATAAAGGTAAATAAAACAAATAAAAATGCTATATGCATTTATCAGGATAATATAATAACCATAATAATAGAATACTGTAAAGATCCATTTTGCATAACGAGTACTTTTGATACTTAATGTACATTTAGCTGATAATACTTAAGACTCAACTTAAGTTTATTATTCATATTTTCTATTTAGTTTAATATTAGTTTATACGTTTACTGAGTGACATCCAACACTAACCCTATGACAAGTAGTACTAGGTGTGATATTAATGGAGCAGTGTGCTCACAGCAGCTTCAGACTTACTTGCTGATGTACTCAGCATTGAGCACCTTGTTGCACACTTTGCATTTGAAGCAGCCGAGGTGCCAGTGCTTGTCCAGTGCCACCAGAGACTGTTCGTTCTTAAACTCCTTCCCACAGCCGCAGCAATCTGTGGGGAGAGGATAGCAGAGAAGAGGACATTCCAATACATATGACACTTAATAGTCTGCCAGCATTGTGAACCTGGAAATGTTGAGTTTTATGTCACAAATGTAAAGTAACTTGCATACTGTATGTTGGGCAATTTGCACGACTAGCATAAATTGCGTTAATTAGCATTATAGCCTGTGCAGACAATAGTTCAGAAATGGCTTGGCCGATCCGGACACTTTGGGAGTGGGCTTGGGATTATTGAGGATGCTGAATCAATTTCTGACAGTTTCAGGACTACAAATGCCAGTTTTACCCAGAGGGCTCTGTTTGTTCTCCCGGAGGGTAATTTTTAAGTTTTAGGGGAGTCTGGATTATTTGGATCAGATAATTGTCTCTGCATGGCAGTTCCTTCTTAGGTAATTTGGTTTCATGAACCAAAACAATTAAACTAGCAGTGGACATTTTGGTGTCCTGAGAAAAAGACTAAACGCAATTTAAGAAAGTTCCAATTTAAGGGATGGGGCACAACATGAGGATAACAAGCAGTGTGACGTATCATAGTTTGCAGGGGGCACAAGTCTACTTTTGGCATGATTTCTGTTTGGAGAGAAGGTCACAGGAGACAGAGACAGGGTCATAGACAGGGTCAGAGACAGGGTCAGAGACAGAGACAGAGACAGGGTCAGAAACAGAGACAGGGTCAGAGACAGGGACAGAGACAGGGTCATAGACAGGGTCAGAGACAGAGACAGAGACAGGGTCATAGACAGGGTCAGAGACAGGGTCAGAGACAGAGACAGGGTCAGAGGTAGAGACAGGGTCAGAGACAGGGACAGAGACAGGGTCAGGGACAGGGACAGAGACAGGGACAGAGACAGGGACAGAGACAGGGACAGAGACAGAGACAGGGACAGAGACAGGGACAGAGACAGGGACAGAGACAGGGACAGAGACAGGGACAGAGACAGAGACAGAGAAGAGACAGAGACAGGGTCAGAGACAGGGACAGGGTCAGAGACAGGGACAGAGACAGGGACAGAGACAGGGACAGGGACAGAGACAGGGACAGAGACAGAGACAGAGACAGAGACAGGGACAGAGACAGGGACAGAGACAGAGACAGAGAAGAGACAGAGACAGGGACAGAGACAGAGAAAGGAGACAGGGACAGAGACAGGGACAGGGGACAGAGACAGAGACAGAGACAGGGACAGAGACAGGGACAGAGACAGAGACAGGGACAGAGACAGAGTACTGACTGTGGACGGCCTGGATGGGTGCTGGGCTGCTGGCAGGGAGGGGCTCGGTACACTTCTGGCAGATACACTCCTTCCCGTTAAATGTCACTCTGTCGCCGGCGGGGAATGGCTGTCTGCAGACAGGAAGCAGAGGAGGAGGTCAGACTGATCCCTGTGTGCTGCCCACAGCTTACACAGTTTATCTGAGCCTCTGAAACAGAGTGTAGGCTGCTTCAGAGGCTGAGGAGCTTTAAAATGTTTCACTGCAGTTACAATAATTACATACACCCAAACCTGAGTGAGTTCTCTGATCTGAAATACGAAGTAAAAACTATTCTAATGTATTTATTACGAAGCAGCAACATTTAATTTATATATTTATGTACTTTAAATAACAAATGTAGAGAGATTTTGAGTTAATGAGAATAAGTATTACATTACTCAAGTATCTGCAAAAGACCCAGTGTGAAACATCAAATTGTCAAATAGTTATTTCATTCATTTTAGCTTGGAATTTATATGGACACCCCTTTTCCCAAATGTTTGTGTCCTTTGGTGACGGTGGTACACTTGAGCATCATGTTAAACAGAGTTTTATGTCTGAAGGCATTAAGACAAAAGAGTGTAGAGAGAGTAGAGCAGTAAGTAAAACAGTCATCTACATATAAGTGAACTTCTAAAGGTTTCGAACATCCGAACCAAGTTTGTTACTAACGTTTGAAAATGTGACCCCAGAACTAAACTGATTGATTCAAGCTTGGTCACATTAAGAGACCAATATTGAAGTGCTTTTACCAGCACATATTTTGTAATGCCAAATCCCTTTATAGACATTATACTTTTTAAGAGGAATATTATATACACAATGAAACAAAGTTAATGTCTCCTGGCTATGTATGTGCCACTCCAACACAGCTGAGCTGAGATTACAGATGATTCTTGTATAAAAAGTTAAAACAGTACATTGATTGATTTGCCCTATTTAAATATTCTGCATAATAAGCCTGTGTGTTTGGCTATCACAAAAGCAATATTTGTTATCAGATAAGAGCACAGGATTTTAATGATGACATCACAAACCTCAAAACCACACTGGAACATTGTGATCTCAGGTTCAGCATGGATATGACCAAGGGTATCACCAATGTATGATAGCATAGGCACATGCACAGCACTTTTAGGTCTTCTTGTGCATGTTTGCCTAAAAGTGTAAGCCATTGACACATGGAAGTGTGTCACACTGTGTCTTACTTGCAGGAGGCGCAGACGAAGCAGCGGGGGTGGTAGGTCTTCCCCAGCGCGGACACCACCTCCCCCTCAATGAAGTCCTGGCAGCTGAAGCAGCGAGTCCCATACATTCGCTGGTAGTCCAGAGTACAGATGTACTCCCCCTGACGCACGAAGAAGCCTCCCTGGGCCAACTCAGCTCCACATACTGTAGAAAGTTTGGAATGCAGAGAGGGAGGGTGGAGGGTTGTGGAAAGGTGAGAGGTAATGGGAAAGATCGAAAGAAAAATGGAAAGAAGTGTGAGAGAGATGAGACATTGGAAATACACATGCTTCCCTGTACATTTACATATTTAAGATAATTCCAAAGCAAAGCCATAGTGCAAACTAGAAAATGCATTTCCTGCAGAAGATGCGTGCAAATGCTGTAAACTGTGAACATTTGTGGCTGAAAATGCAGAAAAAGCTGAATATTTTATTAGCTGAATGGTAGCTGCTTTTAGCTACAAAAACCAAGTAAGTGTGTTGCTGACCTTAGCGGAGAAATGCAGAAAAGTGAAATGATGTGAATCAAAATTGTTACAGCTCAAAAGCATTGCAATTACTTTGTTGGAAACTTGAAAGTGAAACGTTAAACTGGAAGAGTAGGAAAAATAGTGAAGAAGCTTCATATTTAAAAGAAAAAGTTTAAAAAAGGTATAAACAACAACATGTATAGCCTCAATGTCCTGAAATAGCTGAATAAGTTAATAGTAATAAGAGCCGTCTATGCACAACAACTGCCTTATTAGGCCCATATTGAGCAGAGCATATTAAGACCAAAATTCATGTACAACAACTTCCTTACTTGCAATAAATAAGCACTAATTAGAGGGTTATTGAGGAAAAACTCTCAACTAATGGCTTATTACTTGTAGAATATGGTCATGTAGAATAAGGCATTAATAAGTGTTTTATAATGACTAATAAAGAGCCAATATACTGCTAATATGTTGATTAACAACTAGTTGATGGTTAATTTGTGTACCTTAATATAAAGTGTCACCGTTTTTTTTTGGGTTTTGTGTGTAAAATGTGAAGATGGGAGCAGTTTGTTTAAAGTTTACTTCTCTCTGTTCTGAAGAAAGTTCCGGAAACATGTAACATGGGAGTCTATTGGGAGCTAGGAGGTAGACTTTTTGTCACGCAATTGAGCAGGCCAGACTAATTAATTGCTCCTGAAATCTTTTGAAATTGTTTGAATAGAGTATATTTTGGCTCTGAGAGCAGTTTAAAAATATGTTTTCCGAAGATTTTTAAGACCCTCACTACACTCTAACGCACTCTAGCCCTGAGGAGTCCCTCCCATAGACACCCATTATAAAATCGAAAAGGCCTGAAAATGTACCAAAACGTAAACGTTGATAAGTTAAACACTGTAAAGGATATCAAAAATCTGAAGAACAAGTTTTATAGCTGATCATTTTAAAGTTGGAATGAAGTCTCTAGCTGAAAGTATGTGGAAGGAGTAGCATTTGGCGCAAGGTGTATGTAAAAGAGGATTTGAAGGTTCCTCCCATTGAGTTCCATGTTAAAAAAAGAGTTTAAAAAGCTGAATATAACATATTTTGAAAAAGTTGAAAGTTTCCCATCATGTGCTGAAAAGGCTGAATAGTTTGATATTTGAATGGTTTCTGTAGCTGAAAGTATGCTGAAGTTATTGAGAGCCAAAGTATTAGTTGAAATAAGAAGAAGAAGAGGGGAAGATTAAAGATTTGAAGAACTATAGTGGAATGCCTGTTGTATATTCACACAAAATATTACAACAGGCATCCATTTTTCCTTTCTTAATGCTTCTGCCTGGCAACAGGATATATATGTTATTGTTTTGTGTGTTTTGTCCCATGACAGTCACCACTTGGGTTCGAACTGAAATAAATTGTTGATGACTGAAGTGTCTTGATACTCTGACATCTACAGTCCACAGATGTCTCCCTTGGCACCACTATGAGGCTAATATCTGCTCTGTGTGAGCAATATAAATTGTGGTACAGATATTCAGGGTTGACACGTCATGTTCCCTTTCTATCATCTTCACGTCGAGATCCTCACCTGTCATCAGGGCACCTTTAATGGTGTTTAGTGCTAATCAGAAGCAAAGATCTGGAGCTCAAGCAGTGTAGTAGACATTAACATTTGTATTGTTTTATAAATTGGTGTTTTGTGGTCTTCCATTTTTCTAAATCTCCTATTTATGTGTTTTTTTAATGTATCATGGTCAGTTATAAGCTTAATGTTCCCAGAGCTGCTAGCATGTCTGCACCATAGACTGTTTATTGTCTGCATACACTTAGATTAGTAATCATGTTGGCCTTTTACCTTCAAAGAAAAACGTATAGAATTTGATCTGTACTACACTGCACTATACTTTTTGTACTGTGCTATACTATATTAGTTTTAGTACAGTATATGTATAAACTAAATCATTAGAGAAACATAAACAAACACACCCACATACAAATCTATTTATAGACATTCATTTGAAAAGCAGTTAAAAGAGGAGGGGGCGTTTTGGTGAGCAGAGGCAGTTTTACACATCTGATTGTTTTCCTAAGAAATTCATTTAAAAAAGGACTTTTAGAAGGAGGTGTGTTATCATGCATGTGTGTGTGTGTGTGTGTGTGTGTGTGTGTGTGTGTGTGTGTGTGTGTGTGTGTGTGTGTGTGTGTGTGTGTGTGTGTGTGTGTGTAGGTGTGTCTCTATTGTTTGGCTCTTAAAAACATATGACAGGAACTTAAAATCGCTGTCTCCACTTGACAACACACAGTGATTACACACAGTTACCATGGCAACCACATGACATCACAGACCAGCCACACCCTCAGGGGAAGTATCACTCTATCTTTCCACTCCTTTAGCAAAAACACAACCACTCCTTTATTTTCCCTTCATTCTTTATTTCTGGAAAAAACCAGCAAAGAGAAGATGTTTGGGTTGGTCAACATGCTCAGTGACTCCTCTGTGAACCTGCGTGTGCACACACACACGCACACACACACACACACACACACACACACACACACACACACACACACACACACACACACACACTTAGGTGGTGAGTCATTGTAAAACATGACGTGCAGTCAATGTCACACCTGAATAGCAGAAAGCACATAGCACATGTATATTTAACCCTGCTCACGCTGTCACTCACAGGCACAGTGGGGGTCATTGTGAAAGACGAGGTGGGGGCAAGGTCACCCCTATGTGAGGGCATAGCACATACATATTTGATATGACATGTCCTGTCTGTGAATAATGTCTATGGAGTTGTAGTGAGTGAAAAATAAATACACTTTTCATTTTTTTCCACACACACAAAGACACGCACACACACGCACACACACACACGCACACACACACACACACACACACACACACACACACACACACACACACACACACATATACCATGTATACATCACTTCAGGGGACATTACATTGACTTACATGCATTTCCTGGAGACTTATCCTAACCTTAACCATAACCAACACATGCCTAACCCTAACCCTTGCCCTAATCCTAACCCTTGCCCTTAACCTTACCCTAACCCTAAACCTAACCAAGTCTTCACCTTAAAATGAATGATTCCCCTCATGGGGACCTCCAATTTGTCCCCATAAGGGAAGCCAGTCCCCACACGTGACATGTGTAAACAGATTTAGGTCCCAACAAGTATAGTAATGCTAGACCACACACACACACACACACACACACACACACACACCACACACACACACACACACACACACACACACACACACACACACACACACACACACACCACACACACACCACACACACACACACACACACACTCAGAAACATCACACACTGGACAGGCTACCTCAGATGTGCCTGTATATTTAAATGTTCCGCAACCAGCTCCGGGCTGCTGACTCGCATTAGGCTTAATCTATTTTACATGAACTACAGATTCAATTCATTTGAAGGCCGTTGTATCCAATATGGTTATCCTCAGTGGAGGGCTAAACCTATATAACCTACATATAGTTAAAAAATAGCCATATCTGTATCTGATAGGGTCGCATACATATACTTAGAAAACGCTTTTTCAAAACCTTAAGTTAACGTAGCCGATCAAAGCTTCTTTACAGTTTCTATAAAACCCTTTTTTCAATTGACCAAAACATCTCAAATGTTCAGCTTTGTCCTAATAAACCAGCTTCAATGGAATGCCCTGAAAGTGCTAAATCTTTATTTAAAGCATTAATAATAAATGTTATCGCAGAACCATATAACAAGCTAAAAATCACCGGTCTGATATGTATATCACAAACAAACAAATTTGATTTATTGTATATTTAAAATATATGTAAGTTAAGTTTCTGATATGGACTGTATCAGTCCACCTTTAACTATGAAATTAATCTAATTTAAAAACAAACTTGATTACAAATCTGGCCAGTCAATAGCTCTCTGTCCTGTCAGAGTTTACACATTTGGTTTGGTCCCAAAAGTATTCAGGTCTGGTACCCAGAGCTTGTTTCAATAAAGGAGATGCTCCATATTATATTTACAAATAACACCATGGCAAATTTGTTGCACATCCATCTGCTCAAGCATGTACCTCCCTCACTTAGGCCCATTCCCAAACCGCCCCCTACACCCTACCCCTACACCCTACCCCTCCGTTTGCGCGTTCACGCGGAGGGTCCGCCATATTGAGAGCTGTTCCAAAGCAACGAGTGTGGAGGGGGAGTGGGCTATCAAGCCCTCAAACAGCGAGTCTGCAGCGGTGCTGACTTGAGACCGGTATCTACCTGACCGGAGTCACGCTGTGTGTGTCCGTCAGGAAACACGCTGTTTACAAGTAGTTCCAGCAAACATCCACTGATAAATTGCGATGTTAACAACCTCATGATAACCTCATATGTTTTTAACTTAGGATCATACCTGTGTTTAGTCTAGAAAAAGGTAAATGTGTGCATTTTATTATAAAGTTGTGTATATTTACAGACCGTTGCAAAAACTAAGAAGCTTATAAACATCAGGTTTAAAACTAAAAGAGCTTTGAAACACAATGAAAGATGTTTGGAGTTTTATTTGAGTTATTCATTTAAACTTTTTGTCAAAGAGATGCTGATTTGAAACCGTTGTTACATACAGTTACGGCATTTCCTGTTTCTGCCGGAGAGAGGGGAGGCCGTCCCAAAGCTTGCTGCTGTATTTACTCCCTCCATCTGACAGGAGGGAGCCTCGTTGAGCTGCGAGTGTGGCTACAGACGGAGTTCACTCCATCACGGAGGGGTAGGGTCGAGGGAGTGGTTTGGACTTGGGCCTTAGTCTCCAATTGAACTGAAGGACAAACTGTGGTTCTGAGGTCCTCCAGCGGGGAGGAAGCAGATTCAACAGCCAGTGGAATTCCTCGAAAAGCCTCTGAGTGCATTCACATTATGTAAGTGGATCATAGTGCACAAGATAAGCCTCCCAAGATGGAAGTTATCAGTTTCCTGTAAAGTAATCTTCCTTTCAGCCTTGGAGAATGTTGTAACAAGCTGCCCTGTAAGCTATATACCTTACATTGGTCATTTGAAAAACTCAAGTATTCCTGGACTCACTGTCATAGCGTACTTGTAATTATGCAAAATTAGAATAGTGCTCTTTCATTTTTTTTAATTCATTTTACTGGTTCTGAAGTTATAGCTCTATACTACTGGGTTGTTACAGATAACCATTTGGTTTTCAGCCCCAAAATAGTCTTCTCGAACACGGACTCATGGATATGTGATCCTGCTGCGAAACATTCTGTCATCTGAAGATAAGATAAACCCACTCCTCATCTGCATCTTCATCTCAACTGCCCCCCCCCTCTATTGTCTTAGAGATGGAGGGTTTTTAAATGATGAAATCAAACATAACATTTCATTCCATTACATTTGAGTTGGTTTCAGGATGATTCTGATACATTTGAATTGCATGGCTGCTACAGATATTTTTTCTGTTGCTTTACCATTTCTTTGCTCCATTCTTCTCCGGAGTTGCTCAAGGTGTGAGGCGCCGGGCGGGTGTGGGGATACTCATAAGTCCCCGGTTAGGTGCTTCGTTGTTGGTGTTTTATGTGAAAACTCTGACTGTTGTGTGTGC
This sequence comes from Gymnodraco acuticeps, assembly GCF_902827175.1. Classification (NCBI taxonomy): domain Eukaryota; kingdom Metazoa; phylum Chordata; class Actinopteri; order Perciformes; family Bathydraconidae; genus Gymnodraco; species Gymnodraco acuticeps. Next base: position 995,602 of record NW_022990186.1, on the reverse strand, counting down.
TTATGCACCAAACAGCAGTTCAGAGTATACGGCCTTCTTGGAGACCCTGGAAAGAGTCGTGTATGGGGCTCCTGAAGGGGACTCTTTAATCTTGCTGGGAGACTTCAACGCACATGTGGGCAATGATGGAGACACTTGGAGGGGCGTGATTGGGAGGAACGGCCCCCCTGATCTGAACCAGAGTGGTGGTTTGTTACTGGACTTCTGTGCTAGTCATGGATTGGCCATAACAAACACCATGTTCGAACATAAGGATGCTCATAAGTATACGTGGTACCAGAGCAACCTAGGCAGAAGGTCCATGATCGATTTCGTTATCGTATCATCGGACCTGAGGCCGTATGTTTTGGACACTCGGGTAAAGAGAGGGGCGGAGTTGTCAACTGATCACCATCTGGTGGTGAGTTGGGTCGAGTGGCGGGGGAAGCCCTCTGGATAGACCTGGTAAGCCCAAACGTGTAGTTCGGGTGAACTGGGAACGTCTGGAGGAGGCCCAAGTTCAGGAGGCCTTCAACTCACACCTCCGGCGGAGCTTTTCGGGCATTCCTGTGGAGGTTGGGGACATTGAACCAGAGTGGTCGGTGTTCAAAGCCTCTATTGCCGAAGCCGCGGCGGGGAGCTGTGGTCTCAAGGTCCTAGGTGCCTCAAGGGGCGGTAACCCTCAAACCTCCTGGTGGACACCGGTGGTCAGGGAAGCCGTCCGACTGAAGAAGGAGGCCTTCAGGGATTTGTTATCCCGGGGGACTCCCGAGGCAGTTGCAAGTTACCGACAGGCCCGAAAGGCAGCAGCCTCATCCGTGGCCGAGGCAAAGCAGCGGGTGTGGGAGAAGTTCGGAGAAGACATGGAGAAGGACTTTCGGGCGGCACCAAAGTTGTTCTGGAAAACTGTCCGACACCTCAGGAGGGGGAAGCAGGGAACCATCCAAGCTGTGTACAGTAAGGATGGGACGTTGTTGACCTCAACTGATGGAGTGTTAGGGCGTTGGGAGGAACACTTTGAGGAACTCCTGAACCCGACAACTCCGCCCTCTATGTTAGAGGCAGAGCTGGAGTATGACGGGGGATCAACACCAATCTCCCGGGGGGAGGTCACTGAGGTCGTCAAACAACTCCACAGTGGCAAAGCCCCGGGGGTGGATGAGATCCACCCGGAAATGCTGAAGGCTCTGGGTGTTGAGGGACTGTCATGGTTGACACGTCTCATCAACGTTGCGTGGAAGTCGGAAACAGTACCGAAGGAGTGGCAGACCGGGGTGGTGGTTCTCCTTTTTAAAAAGGGGGATCAGAGGGTGTGTGCCAATTACAGAGGCATCACACTACTCAGCCTCCCCGGGAAAGTTTACTCTATGGTACTCGAAAGAAGGGTCAGGCCGATTGTCGAACCTCAGATTGAGGAGGAACAATGCGGATTCCGTCCTGGTCGTGGAACGACGGATCAGCTTTTTACTCTCGCAAGGATCCTGGAGGGGGCCTGGGAGTACGCTTATCCGGTCTACATGTGTTTTTGTAGACTTGGAGAAGGCGTATGACCGAGTTCCCAGGGAGTTACTGTGGGAGGTGCTGCGGGAAGTATGGGGTGAGGGGGGTCTCTACTCAGGGCCATCCAATCTCTGTACTCCCAAAGCGAGAGCTGTGTCCGGGTCCTCGGCAGTAAGTCGGACCCATTTCCGGTGAGGGTTGGCCTCCGCAAGGGCTGCGCTTTGTCACCAATCCTGTTTGTAATATACATGGATCGGATTTCGAGGTGTAGTCATGGGGGAGGGGGTCTGCAGTTCGGTGGACTAAGGATTGCACCACTGCTTTTTGCAGATGATGTGGTTCTAATGGCTTCATCGGTCTGCGACCTTCAGCACTCACTGGATCGGTTCGCAACCGAGTGTGAAGCGGCTGGGATGAGGATCAGCACCTCCAAATCTGAGGCCATGGTTCTCAGCAGGAAACCGATGGACTGTCCACTCCAAGTAGGGAATGAGTCCTTACCCCAAGTGAAGGAGTTCAAGTATCTCGGGGTCTTGTTCTCGAGTGAGGGAACAATGGAGCGTGAGATGGGCCGGAGAATCGGAGCAGCGGGAGCGGTACTGCAGTCACTTTACCGCACCGTTGTGACGAAAAGGGAGCTGAGCCAGAAGGCAAAGCTCTCTGTCTACCGGGCCATTTTCGTTCCTACCCTCACCTATGGTCATGAAGGATGGGTCATGACCGAAAGAACGAGATCGCGGATACAAGCGGCCGAGATGGGGTTTTCTCCGCAGGGTGGCTGGTGTCTCCCTTAGGGATAAGGTGAGAAGTTCGGTCATCAGGGAGGGACTCGGAGTTGAGCCGCTCCTCCTTCGCGTCGAAAGGAGCCAGTTGAGGTGGTTCGGGCACCTAGTTAGGATGCCACCTGGGCGCCTCCCTAGGGAGGTGTTCCAGGCACGTCCAGCTGGGAAGAGACCAAGGGGTAGACCTAGGACCAGGTGGAGGGATTATATCTCTTCGCTGGCCTGGGAGCGCCTTGGGATCCCCCAGTCAGAGCTGGTTGATGTCGCCAGGGAAAAGAAAGTTTGGGGCTCTCTGCTGGAACTGCTACCCCTGCGACCCGACCACGGATAAGCGGGAGAAGATGGATGGATGGATGCTCCATTTCTTTAAAAGTGTTAACTTTCCGGAAAACAAAACTCTTCATTGGAACCAATGTTAAGGCTTCTTTAGCTCCCACCATGTACTGCTTTCTTTTTGCTATTGACTGGACTAGACTAAGTCATTTCAGAAATAGAAAGATGTTTATTGTCACTCTAGATTCCCACTAGACATTACTTTTTAGAGCATTTTATTTCATCCCCTGCCTAGTCATCTTTTATTGGTTACCACCTATTTAACATTTATTTTTCTCAGAATAAGAACAAACTTGAAAGTCAACTTAACTCCTGACTCAATTTAACCTGATTTACTGCCTCCCACATCCTGCTTTGCCTCATTTATTTCAACCTCTCATTGCATTTTAACACGATCCACATGCATAGGGACGAGGGGTTGTTGGGGAGGAGAACAACAAGAGCACAAGAAAGGAATAAGAGGAAGACACACATCAGCTGCCCGACTCGCGGCGGAAATACACTGGACCATGTGTATTCCCCTTTTCCACACATGTTTCAAACACTCCACCATCGTTCCTGTCAAAGTCAAACCAGCCTCAACGACTACCGCCCAGAAGCACTCACCTCCATTATCATGAAGTGCTTTGAGCGGTTAGTCAAAAACATTCATCACCTCCTCCCTTCCTAACTCTCTGGACCCCTGCAGTTTACCTACAGAGCAAACAGGTCCACAGACGACGCCATAGCCCTCACCATCCACACTACCCTCTCATACCTCTGGTCTCACACCTGGACCAGAGGAACACATATGTGAGAATGCCGTTCATTGATTACAGTTCAGCTTTCAACACCATTGTACCCTCCAAGCTGGTCATCAAGCTCAGAGACCTCGGGCTCAATAGCGCCCTCTGTGATTGGATCCTGAATTGACGAGACGGCGTACAGAGAGAAGGTTTAAAACCTGATATCTTGGTGCCAGGATAACAACCTCCATCTCAACGTCAGCAAAACCAAGGAGCTGATTGTGGATTACAGGAAGCAGCAGAGAGAGGGACACGCCCCCATCACCATCAATGGGACTACAGTGGAGAGAGTCAGCAGCTTCAGGTTCCTCGGTGTCCAAACCACTGAGGACCTGACATGGACTCTTCACACAAACATCATCACAAAAAAAGCTCGACGGCGGCTCTTCTTCCTCCGCAGGCTGAGGAGGTTCAACATGGACTCCAGGATACTCTGCAACTTCTACAGGTGAACCATAGAGAGTATCCTGACGTTCTACAGGTGCACCATAGAGATTATCCTGACTGGCTGCATCACGGCCTGGTGCGGCAGTTGCAACGCCTTCAATCGTAAGGCTTTACAGAGGGTGGTGAAAACTGCACAGCACATCACCAGGACGGAGCTGCCATCCATGGAGATCTTTACTCCCAGCGGCTCAGGAAGAAAGCCTTCAGGATTATGTAAGACCCCCATCACCCCAGCCACAAACTGTTCTGTCTGCTGCCGTCTGGCAAGCGGTACCGCAGCATCCGGACTAAAACCACTAGACTCAGGGACAGTTTCATTCCACAGGCCATAAGACTGTTAAACACCTGAACTAAGAACATCCATAACATTCACCTGTTTGCAACTCACAAATGATGTATCACCTGTATATAGACTCTTATGGCACTACTTCTATTCTATTTTATTGTATTTACTTGCACTATTTTATCTGTTTTATTGTGTTGCACTATTGGAGGAGCCTGGGACCTAAGATCTTAATCAACATAACTACACTGTAGCTATGTACGAATGACGAATGACAATAAAAGCCTTGAAAACAGCTTTGGCAGTATCCATTAGGGATGATGGACAAACTGAAAGAGCATCCCCTGTCTCCCCCTTACTTATGAAACACACTGTTTGAGCTACATTAGAGGCTAGGTCTCCAACTTGAGCTCATATTGGATCAGCTGCTTAAGCTACTGATTTATAATCAAAGTCTATGTGCCAAAGCGTAACGCAGGTATAAACACTGATTGAAAGACTAGCTTACACAAAGCTGTACTCTTAGTTTGGTTTTATTTCTCCATTCTAAATCAGTCACTTCTGTCTGAAGGCATCTCTAGTAAAGTCAGTCGGTCACTGTCATATGTCTTATCATATTGTTTTAAGATTTTACCAAAACTCTTGAAGGTCAAATCGAGGCCAGGTCTCAAGACCAGGGCTCTGCATTGAGTTAGTTAAAATCTAAAGAGCTATAAGCTTAATGTACTGCTAGAATCTGCTTTCCACCTTTGTAATTGGAATTGTAAAGAGGTTCTATAAGAACTACACTGAGACGGTTCCTTGTTGAAAGGTGCCGTAAAGAGTGTTTTGAAACTCAATAACTACCTGGATTCAACCTTTTTTTCTTATATCACACAATGACTAAAGAGCACTTGCAAACCCCTTTTTTTACACATATACTCATTTATGCAGCTCTCCACTGTGCTGGTGTGTTCTCCATTAGCCCGGAGATGATCTCATTCAGGCTCTGAGCGGATGTAAGGGCCGCTAGCAGCCGCTGGAAAGTCTGTCGGCCACTTCCTGAGAAAAAATTCCCGCTCGTATTGTTGTGGTGGTTTTAGCATGCCGTGACCCCTCTGAGGGATTGATAACAAAGTGAAATGATGCAATTACGGTTTTCCAACATGTCATGTTCATGTTCAAGTTTTTATAAGGGTGGGAAATGTGGTATCTTACACAACAAGAAGAACAATTATCTTTCAGTGTAGAGAAAGGGAATTTAGACTGAGGAATATTGGCACAAACATTTCAGGATGTTCTAAGTTATTTTGAATTGGTGTAATCCCTGTCGGAGCACAGTTGATGTTACACCACACGCGTTCAGCTATATATGTATCTTGTGTTTCGCTTGCATGGAGAACAACCTCGCCTGGAAGAAAGCATCAATGCTCTTAGCTCTTTTTAGAACATGGGGTGTTCCCTTCTGCCACTCAACAAACACCTGATCCACACACAAAAACCCACCTGTCTTCAAAGATAAACAATAATTACTTAAAAAACATTGCGTAAAAAATAGATGAATGAAGTGTAAGAAAAGAACCACGTGGTCCCGCTACAACATGCAGCCTTCCTGTGGGCCAGTCCTTGTTCTTTATTCGTGCTGGAATGGTTTCAGTGGATGTTCTGCTGGCTCGACTCTGCTGTCTGCCAGCATCATGGACATCACTTCACACTGAGAACTACATCAGAACTGTGTCTAAGATTATTCTATTAAAACAGCTGCATGTCTTATATCATGTGTGGGCGCAGGGCCGTCTCTCCCTACAGGTAGATCACGCAGACTGTGTGGGGCCTCACCTCGCGGAGGGGGCCTGATCTTGCGGAGGGAGCCTCATCTTGCGGAGGGAGCCTCACCTTGCGGAGGGAGCCTCAACTGAGCCGCAAATACGGTGCACCTATGCGCTGCAATTAGTGTCGCCGCTGCGATGCTCCACTAGCTCCACTAGCTCCACTAGCAAGGACTGGCCCACAGGAAGGCTGCATGTTGTAGCGGGACCACGTGGTTCTTTTATGTGTGTGTGTGTGTGTGTGTGTGTGTGGTGTGTGTGTGTGTGTGTGTGTGTGTGTGTGTGTGTGTGTGTGTGTGTGTGTGTGTGTGTGTGTGTGTGTGTGTGTGTGTGTGGTGGGATGGGGGGTGTGGGTCAGGTGTTCTCTAGTATATTCTATGACCTTGACTGCATCAGCTATGAGACTGATCTTGAAAGAATGAAATTCAAGGTTGAGCAAGCAGGCGTCGTCTGATGAAGCAGAAGGCAGGGGGGGGGTCTGTCTGTTGTGTAAATCAGTGGGCTACTCTTTATCTTCTAAGTAGATTAGGGTTTTAAGCAAGAAGTAAAATCTAATGTCATTTATTTCCATTGGTGACCAGAATGAGACAGGTTGTGATAAGGCTCGATAGTTAGCCACATTATTTAACTATTTATTTTGGGGTCATCCAAAAATGAGCTCACTCTAAAATGTTACCAGTCATCCAAGATAAGAGACTATCAACAGCCACTAATTTAAGGAAGTGCAATGTAAACTCATTTCCACAGCCAAAATGAGATATTAAACTGCAAAGACACCACAGTAAATGCCAGTGTTTGATTGACAGGTGCTCTCTAGGAAGGGCAGTGCTAAACATCACTGCATTTGCATCAAAGACAGACAATCTGACTCTTCCTTATTCTATATCACTTCAGATCCAATCCTCCCCAGGTGTCATATGCACAATATAGCATTTATATAAAGATTGCCCAACAACTCAACAAGTGGCTATGCTTTCCTTTCGCCCTAAACACGTGTGTGTGTGTGTGTGAGGTCAGTGCTCCTGGACAAATGACGAACCCCCCCCCCCGCCCCCGTTCTGGTCAGCCTGCGTCCAAGAAAGAGACAATCCAACAGCCAACACCCTACTGAGAACATCACAACCATCTGCTGTTGTAACACCCCCGATCCACCATCAGGGCTTCAACATGTGGCCAGCAGCGCCTGGGTAGATGTATAAATCTGTAATCTATTATGGAAATGTTCTTACAAAGACTTGACAACAGAGCCATATTTTAACACAAACCTATAACTATAATGTTTAAGTGAAAGTTATTTTCTAAGTAGAAAATCCACTCTTTTTCAGACTTCAGCAAATAGAGATGGTAACGTGTCATTACACAACCTAAATCTGGACCCCTGTCACATGATAACACCTCGGTTGTTTATGAGCAGGAGATCGTAATCACTATCTCAGTTCAAGGATGGTCTTTGACGTTCAATACGATTGGCTGCTATCAATTCCTTCACGGCTTTGATCTATCCTCCAGCTTAAGAGCATTGATAACATAGTTATATTTTTTATGGGTTTTTTCTAGACCTTGCCCATTTTGCACAAAAAGAGAAATCTGAGAGCAGGCCGTTTCACAAGAAGCCAGAATCAACCTGAGTGTGGCAAGAAAAGGCTGAAGCTAGAGTACAGGAAGTGTGTGCAGGAAACAAGATATCCAAGTGCACACAGTTTGAGGAGAAGCAGAACACATAAATCCCAGAAGGGATAAGTGTGAGGGCAGGGTTTTGTGGGAAAGGGTTACGAAACATGACCAAGAAATCAATGAGTCATGTTCTCAATTGAAAGAACCATTTAAATATATGAATCCACCACCCAATCAAAGGTGTAACTCAGTGTTTCCCATAGGATGGAGTCATAGCAGGGGTGCTAAGGCACGTGGGCCCAGCATAATGTGAGCATGGAGCGCGTGGAATTTTTTAGTGTGTGCGCGTGCGAAGTGCGCCCCGCCAATTTTTTTCTATGTGTCTGCCAGCATAAGAAAGGCTCTTGAGGCCTAGTACCAGGGCCGGTTCAAGCCAATTTGCTGCCCTAGGCGAGATTTTATATATAAAGAATAAATGAAAAATCTCTACAAAAGACAAATACACTACAAAAGCAGAAACTTATTGACATAGGTCATATACGCCAAAGTGGCTTCAAATGTACTCCATATTGTATGAACATGTTTTAATTGGAGGGTGGACGTAACATCCTCTAGGGGGGGTCCGGGGGTATGCCCTCCCGGGAAGATTTGTTTTGAACATTTTAAAGTAAAATGCTTCAATCTGGTAAACTTTGAGCACACAATTACTAGAGACCTGATCTAGGAGGTACAACTCTAAAACACCCACATGAAAAAGATCGGTTTACATTTCAATAATCAAATAAGTATGTGAATATAACCAATAACCAGGGCTGCACATAACTGGTGCGCTGGTGCGCATGCGCACCCCCCGCCAAAAAAGAGCACCGGATCATTTGAAAAAAGGCGTACCAACATTGAGAGAGAGAGAGAGAGAGAGAGAGAGAGAGAGAGAGAGAGAGAGAGAGAGAAAAAAGAGAGATGAGAGATGAGAGAAGAGAGAAGAGAGAGAGAAAACAGAGAGTAAAGAGAGAGAAAAGAGAGAAGGGAGAGAAAAGAGAAAAGAGAGAGAGAGATATTTGCGAGTTGCATAAGCACTGGTAAGATAGCAGGGTTTCCCACACATAGACTTTACTTGGGCGGGCCATTAGCGGCCGCCAAAGTATAATTCGCGAGCTATATGGTTTAATTGTTTTAATCCGTCCACGAGCACGACGGCATCTGCGATCCCTCGCTCTACCCGTCGCTATCGCATGAAGGGTCTGCTTAATGCGCTCCGCACAGTAACCCTGCTGCGTGCTCACTAGCGCACGTCCCCCCCCCCGTTCATAAAGTCAAGTACCCCTCAAAAGGTCCGGTTTATTTCATTTTAAGGATGCGCACCAAGCAACATCTTTGAGAACCAGGGCAACAAAGTTATGTCCACCCCTGCCAATAACCTACCATAGCCAATAACAAATAAATGTAACTTATTTTATTTTTGTTGTTCATTTATATCTTATTTTACCAGTTAACATTTATTAATTTATGCATATTTTTGTATCTCACCAACTTTAAACGATATTTTTGATTTACTGTCCTATAGTATACATTGGAATGATTTCAAACCACTTTTTATTTATCCTAATAATTATAAAGGAGTGTCTTGGAAATATGTGTTTACATAATTTGTAAACACATATTTGTTTGAGACCCACTGAGATAACTTAGACTAAAGTGAACTATCTAAACACTCAGAGTCCTTTACCTCACTGAGCCTCTCAGTCTGACAGGAGAGCTCTCCTCCACCCTGGTTGTAGAAACATCTACTTCTTATATCCGTTAGCGCAGCTAGGACCAGATTCTAATAACAACAGCGCCGGTACCGGTGAGCCCTCTCTCTCTCTCCCTCGCTCGCTCTCTCGCTCCCACGCTTGCACTTTGGCTGTGGGCTGCAGGCGCCTGACAAGCCAACTATGGAGTCAGATTTGGGTCAATATTCTAGCGTGCAAAACAAGCTACTCACAAGCGGAAAATGTGCTTTTACACGCGCATGAAATATTATTTTAAACAGTATAGAACACTCCTATAGTAATAGTATGATATTGTCATAATGAATGCATATTATTACTATAGTGTTTGTAAAAGTATTACACAATTAATGTGTCATTTTTTTATATCAAATTAATTGAGATATATATATATATTAGGGCTGTCAAACGATTAACATTTGTAATCAGATTAATCACAGCTTAAACATTTATTAATCATGATTAATCACCATTCGAACTATGTCCAAAATATGCCATTTATTTATGTATATTGTTGTGGGAATGGAAAGATAAATGAAAGAAGGCGAATATATCCATTTAACATACAGTATCTATGTTTATTAAAACATTTTTCTGCGTGTCAAAATGAAAGACAACCCACACACCTATCAATCATCAAACCGTGGGGTCTTAATTCATTACGTGTTGATTTCTATCAACGGGGGAGTACTTCAGGAAAGTCGACAGAGGGGGGGGGGGGCGGCTAGTGGAGTACTTCGTGACCACAGAGTGTGAACGTTGTGATCAGCTGTTTTAGCGCAGTTCTCCAGTGAAGGGGGGGGGGAGAAAGTCTCCCTCCGCAGCCGGTTGGCGTAGTTTTGGCACAATTCCGTTGTACAGACCGACGTTAACAGCAGCCCTGTCTGTGCACACGGAGACCGACTCTGTCGTCCGGTGATCTAACCGCCTTCTGGAAAAGCTTCACAAGTACGTCGGTACGCAAATGCGCTTTGTGACACAAGTGACGGTACGCATTTCAGATTACGCACATAACCTGCGTACCAGTTATGTGCACCCCTGTACTACAGCAAAAGTATTCTCCGTCGGGACTTCCAGCAACAACACCACGCCGTTATCAAAGATGTTCTATTGAGAAGACGATCACTACGTGACAAAAAATTTCAAAACCGTGGCTACTGAAATCAATCTTACTAACTGCTGTCTGTGCAATTTACTCCGCGCGAGTTGGCAGACTTTATTTTGCTTACTTTAACATCATTTTTCATGGTGGGGCTAAGCCATTTCTTGGTATGGGTGTAGCCTACCCCAGCCATACCCTGGCGCTGCCACTGGTGGCATGTATGGGGCGGGCCATTCTGCACATGCGTTAAATGCGTTAAATATTTTAACGCAATTAATTCAAAAAATTAATTACCGCCGTTAACGCGATAATTTTGACAGCACTAATATATATATATATATATATATATATATATATATATATATATATATATATATTAGCTGTACACTTTACGAATATAATAGCTGTCACTCCTCGGCTCTTGGTAGTTCAGGCATTTATCAAACCTGGCAACTCCGGGCTTCCTGGCAGCTGTCAATTAAAGTCCAGTGGCTCCGCCCCAAAGTGTCAGAAACTTTTCACGCGCACAGACAGACTCCGCGAGCGAGTGAGGCTGACACTCCCGCGAGCGAACAAGAGGGCTATCTCGCTCGCTCGCTCGCGCATAGCCGCTTGCAGGGCTTTAATCTGCGCGCGAGGGTCATTTCATGTGCGTGTAAAAGCACATTTTCCGCTCGTGAGCAGTGTTGTGCTAGTTACTGAAAACCAGTAACTAGTTACCATTACTAGTTACTTCATTTCAAAAGTAACTCAGTTACTTTACTGATTACTTACACCAAAAAGTAATGCGTTACTTTGAAAAGTAACTTTTTCGTTACTTAAAAAAAGGGCTCCCATTAATTATAGCCTTCATTTCAGTACTGTTATTGCATTGGAGAATAATACAATCTGTATCAACTTGACATGCATTATATGCAATCTGGATTGCATCGATATTAGCTGGCTTTCCATTTTTGTATATTCTTTCTCCAGGTAATTGGAAAAAGTTTTCCGTCCCATATGCCGTGTGCCGCCCGGACATGCTATCATGCTAACTAGCTCCCTGAAAGCGGGTGACTCCACTGTAGCAATAGCCTGCATGTGTTCTACAACATACCGTGCAATGGCTTTATCGACTTTTCCCTGGCTAGCAGTCCCTTGGTTAAAATCCAGCCGCTGTTGCTTAGGTGGAGGTGGAGTGGCGTCGGCTGAGTCTCTGTGGTCTTAGCTACTAGCTTCGTCCCAGCATGTTGTTTTTGCAGATGTTTTAAGAGATTTGAATAACTGGTTTGGGCAGTAGATAGGATCTTTGACCCGCCAGGACACAACTTACATTTAACAGAAACTTTCTTTTCTTTGTGGTCGACAAAAGTGAAATAGTGAAAATATCTCCAGGTGGAGAAACTAGACTTGAGCTCCGCCGCCGCCATGATAGTCTTGTTAGTAAACAACACAAACACGCCCACAGCCCGACTCTCCGCATGTGACACAGGAAGTATCTAAGTACATTTACTCAAGTACTGTACTTAAGTACAGTTCTCATCTCTGTTCGCCTGGCTGTTGACTATACAAAAAAACTAACGGAGTAACGCACCATGTAGTAACGGTAACGGAGTTACTGAATTAAAAAAGTAATGCGTTAGAGTACTAGTTACTGCCAAAAATAACGGCGTTACAGTAACGCGTTACTTTGTAACGTGTTAGTCCCAACACTGCTCGTGAGTAGCTTGTTTTGCGCGCTAGAATATTGACCCTAATCTGACTCCATACCAACATCCCCCACTTTCATCACTTACAACGCCTATGTCAAAAATCGGCCCTGCCAGTACATACAGTGGCAATGTCTCAAGATTTAGCAAAAATACACCTTTATTGAACATACATTAACACAAATGCTACAAATCCACATAACAAACAAGAAGAGCCGCTGCTCCGCCGCTATTTGTATATAGGGGAAACACTGTAACTGTTTCGTTGATCATCTTCCCCAAAGTGCTTACCATTACAGAAATGTGATGTTCCCCAGAGCACATGATGTCATGAAACCCTTCTAGCTCCATCTGTTGAAAAGGACCAATGAGGCTGCTCTAACACCTTCAGTTTCCTCTTTAACTCTCACTCTTCTTTTTTGTGGTATTAAAAATTAGTAAAAAAGTGACATATTGAGATCTTATGCAACATCAATGTTTTAAGGCAGAGAGAAACTACGTCTATAAGAGGAAAGCGTGTCGGTATTGTTTTCCCAATTGATGTGTAATTGGCATTGAGAAATGTCTAGCTTAGCAGACTAAAACAATTCCATGAATAGATCAGCTTTATGGGGAAGCAAGTGGTTTTCAATAAAACATACCACTGTTTTTAAGGGTGTGGTGAGAGGGGAGTCTATGGATGACAAAGAAGGAGCTGTGTCTGATATTAATGAGTCCTTTCATGTCACCATTCCAACTTTTATACTCTGTCTACACTAATGAATGTAATGCAGGCTTGTCAACATCAGGGTGTCACCCCATATTTTTCCATTTGAGTATTCCAATGCTATTTGGGTGAAGTTCTTTCTGAGTAGTTTGGAATTGTCCTCAGCTCTGTGCTATTGATGGTGTCAGATTAAAGCAGACATAACAGGATGTAGTGAGGCAGGCACAGTGGAATCCTAAATAAATCACAAATACTCAGCAAATACCATGACAACAGAAATGAGTGCTCATCAGATGCTGCAAAACTAAAATATGCAATATAATAATAATACAAAAGAATATCAAATGTTGGCCGTGGACTAACATTAACATTAATTATAACATGATGGATTATCCTTTTTTCATTTAACATTGTCTATCTATTGAAGGAATCTTTCGTACAATGAATGACAACACAAACTGTTCAGACAACTTTCAAAATGCGGTTGATAACTGGGTTTGATGTGGCTTTTTTTGCTAGTGTTATTTTGAACGCCTTTAAGAGTTTCAGCAGTTTGTTTCAATTGAGCATATTCTCACCATGTGGAAAGTTAGTAAAGGCCTTGTTTTGTCTTGTTTGTTTTTTTACTCTAAATTGAACCCATAGTAGTGGTGAAACGGTCACCATATTTTATTTGGAGCATGTGGCCAGAACATAGCATCTTTAATTTACCAGTCAATGGGGGTCCTGATCTGAGGCAGTCCAGCAGGTGACCCCAAGTACAAACATGTTGCTACAAACACTCAGGCTGTGTTACTATTTGCAGCCCAGAGGTACCCTGATTTCAGGATAGTGCTAAGGAGGTTAACATTAGCTCCCATTAATGCAGTCCTCTGCTCTGCCTGGTGTTAATTCCACATGGCTGGCTGCGTGTTGACACTCCTCCCTCAGAGCTGCCCCCCCCAGCCTGCTGGCCAGCACTCAGCCTAGTTGTAATTGGCAGTAACACAGCAATATAGTCAGGGGTCACTATGATTATTATTATTATCCAGGTTAATCCTAATATCCTGAATATAGTGAATGGGCAAGAGGTTTGGTAAAGGAATGTATGTGTTTATGAAAGAAGATATTTCACCTGGTTCATAAACATGTGATATACGTCAAGAAAATGTCCCGCTGCAGGACTAATACAATAATTCTGATTCGGGATTCTGAAAGCTAAAATAACTATACTGTGTTGAATTCAGATGTCTTTTCATCCGTGTTCAGCCCCACCATGCCTGCTATGGTTTATTGTATTTCCACCCTGACTTTCAGATTCATGCCAGTCCACATATGGATGTTTGAGTAGCAAAGTGCACATCCAGCCCGGAGAATCAGCACATTTAAAAACCCACATTTGTTGGATATTTCATTAATGAATTTATAGATAGAAGAATTCCCAGGCCTTTTGAGCTGGTGGAGTGAGCTCCTATGAGCTCTTGTGACTGATTCCTCTAAACCAGGGGTGGGGAACCTCCGGCCTCTGGGCCGTATACGGACCGCGAGACCATTTGGTACGGCCCTCGAGGTAATTTATAAACACACGCAAAAAAGAAAAAAATGTAAGAAATCTAGAAGAATTAAACAAGCGACTGCCTGTTTTTCCTGGCCAAGGTCAGGGTCCTTGAACACAACACGAGCCTAACGTGTCATCACGTGGTATATGTCTCGTTCAGTTTTTGAGTGGCTGTGTCTTTAGTTGAAAGCCCAGTGGTGATCTGTTCATCTGTCATACTGAGCATACAGTCAATACTTTCTTTGTTATTAGCATCTGGTTAGCTAGCTATGCTAACGAATATAAGAAGCTTTTTCTCCAACCAGTGAGGTAAAGGCACATCTTTATATGATCATTATAGTTATAAAAAAATAAGAGAATAAAGTAGACAGGTATAACATACTATATGACAGTAAAAAAAAGTTGTTATTAATAAACAAGAATACAGTTTGAAAGGAGAGTGATTTGTAAAATATCCATAAAGAAAAAGTAAATCTGTTTACAGTTCTGTTTCATCTGGGTGTTGAGAGATGTATCCATAAAGCTCTTCATTTTGCTCTCAAAGTGCACCAGATTGATGCTTTCAACTTCAACATTTAAAAAATAATCTTCCGGGGGAGCATGCCCCCGGACCCCTCTAGAGGAGGTTAGGTCCCCCCCACCCCACTTAAATCATGTCCACATGGATAGGAAACTAAATACATTTGCACACATCTTGTGTCCATATCTTTCTGTTTTGGTGGTCATGCCACGCACGTGCATGCATGCGTGAGTCATGGCAAGATATCTGGATTAAGAGGTTGCTTTTTCTTTGCACAGCATGAAAGAAAGGTAAAATGAATGGGCTGTGATTTTAGTATTTTTAAGCAGAGGTCAATAATTTGTACGGCCGTCGGAGGATGTTGAAAATTGAAATGGCCCTTGAGAGGAAAATGGTTCCCCACCCCTGCTATAAAGGGTATTAATACTTCTCATCTCCTTAAGTTATCCAGCCCCATGCTTACTAATTAAGCCTTTAGAACAGGGGTGTCAAACTCAAGGCCCGGGGGTCAAATCTTTTATGTGGCCCACAAGAGCTTGCAAAGAATATAATATGTTTATTATACGGTTACATGGCGATTTACAGAAGCACGTTGCCCATAAACTACATGTACTGTAGCACAATGCATCTCAAATTTGACTTTTTTCTCAGAATTAGACTTTTTTTCTTCAAAATATGCCTTTTTTCTTAGAATGTGCCCTTTTCTCCGAATTTGACCTTTTTTTTAATGTTATTTTTTTTCCAAAATGTCACTTTCTTTTATTTTTTCTCCAGAATTTGGCTTTCCTTTTTAAATCATTTGGTGACATTTACACTGAAGAGACTTGCAATTATTTTCCCTAGACTTCTGCTTTCAGACGTAGTTAATTATGAAGTTATTACCCTATCCGATAATAATCCTATGCAGAGGAAATAATGTAATATAATAAATTATTTTATATATATAAAATATTTATATATGTATTTTATATAGTCTTAAAGTTACAACCGGTCCTTTGAGTGCAACCATAATGCTGATGTGGCCCGTGATGAAATTGAGTTTGACAGCCACATAACTTTCCTAGTGAAGAAAACATGCTCTGTTCATTTAATCATGACCTCCAGTAACTGTGAAATAGTGACTTTCAGCTATTAACATCTGATTACATTTGTATGAGTCATATCTGTATGTATGACCCAAAAGTGTGTAATTACCACAATTTGCTCATTTCTTCTCAAGGCTGCAGCCACACAAGGACGATAACGGTCGTATCTGCTACAGTTCTCTATCAGATAGACGGTTCAGCCACACGAGGCCGACATGGAAACGCAGAAAACGATAACGGGTCCCAAGGTGGGTAGATCTGTAGACGAAACGCTCTGGGGGGCCAAGCGGCTCCGTGATTACGCCCTATAACGATCATTTCCTGCTAACGATGACGCAATAGCCCCAGTGTTTCGAGCCAGGTCCCGGTGTCTCGCAGGACAGTGCACCCAGCAGGAGCTTCCAGCTAGATTTGATCGATATGGACATAAACGCGAGTGAAGTCTAATCGGACAGGAGAGGAGACACACAGCTCTGCATGATAACCTGCAGCTCCGCCCGTTGGAGCGATGAGCGGAACAAAACACCCACTTCAAGTTAGATCATCACCCTTAGCTATTTTAATTACCTCTCAAACTACCTAAACTAGTTATAAATATGTTTATTTTTACTGTCGGGTCACTCATTACTAGATCAGCCAGCTGCATGAGACCACGGATACTGACGGGCTGTCAGGAGAGGGGGAGGAAAAGAGAGGCTCCGTCCTCCGTGTATTATTCTTATATTATTATATAGAGTCGTTATTCATTTGTTTTAAAGCTCAATAAATAACAAAGAAGACCTTTGACCGGCACTTTTCTAATTTTGTCCGGAACATTTAAACTTTAACGGACGTGTTTGACCGGCGAAAACCCCACCTCTGCTGCTAAATCCAGCGTGGAGAATAAACAGAAGGGCAACCCTGGCAACCATGCATGCGCGAGAAGTCTTCTTCGTTGCTTTTGGTGTATTTTGTGGCAGAAGTACAGCGCCACTTACAGGCCCGGCATATGTACTACAGCGTCTCCAGCGGTTCGAGCTGTCTCGTGTGGACAGACGCGTTTCTGGTGCCTATTGCGTGTGGACGGAAGACTTTTTGGATAACGATTTTGGTGCGTTTCCGTTATCGTCCTTGTGTGGCTAAGTCAAAGATAAAAGCTTGGCATGAAGGAACAAATTCAGCCCAATTATTAAGGCATCACAGTATTAATAACTGCACAAAATTAATAACACATCATGGATTAGGTCATAAACCATAAGCCAATGAAGAAGTACAATTATATTATTGTTAAAATATGTATAGATTAATATCCTAATAAAATAAATGGTGCATGATTTCCTATCTGCCACAATGTTCCCTAATCTTCACTATTTACTTTGCAAGTCCAAGTTGTAATAAATGACAAACAGATGACACATGCGTCATCTATCGGCTCTGCACACACCCTGCTATGTCCTCCCATGTTTCAAGATGGAGGAGAGGGGGGGGGGGGCAGGGTGTACAGACAGGCAGTCTGCTGGTCAGTGCAAGTTTGAAGGCGATAAACTCAGGGAGCTGCCAACATCGTTGCAACACCAATGGTAGCCTAGCAACCTGAGAATGTGTTGGCAACAACAGAAATCTGACACAAGGCTCGTGCTGAGGGTCTGGGAGGGGCGCACACAGGGCTATAAAGTTCAGTCACAGCCACCACACACATATAACACACACGTTTAAAGTATCTGACACTCACCACCCAACCCAAAATACACACAAACACCAACCCGCTTTATACACACTCATTCATACAATCATTAGACATTACTGACCCATCCGTATTCACTCTCTTAGCACATTTTCTCTTGTTGTCCAACTACCAATAACAGCAGACCGGCGGCAGACATACGTCTCTGGGCGGGCATTTGATTTACCAGGGCGGGCCCACCCACCCCGAAACTTACATTTCCCGGGATATCTGAATTGTCAACGGCGGCGGGCGCTCGTGAATTGTTGTTACGGAAACAGAGGGGTTTTAGGTTGCCATAAGGCTGTTGATGGTCTTATTATAGGCTACATCCATTGGTTGGTTTTGTGGCACATTTGTAACGCTGTGCCAACTTGGGCAAGCACGCAGGCAAACTTGAGGAGCGCACACAGGGTGGAGAGGTGGAGTGAGGGAGAGAAAGGGAGAGAGAGAGAGAGATATTGAGCGAGGCAGAGAGCGTGTGCAGCGGTCTGCTTGCGCACAGAGCCGGAGTTTGTGAGAGAGCCGGCTTGAGAGTCAATTTCTCTTCAAAATATAATTGATTGCCAGCCTCCCTTGTCCCTGGCTGGCTTGCTAGCTCGTTGGTAACGTAACTGATTTCTTTTGTGCCTGCATCTGGCGCTGAGTTGCCATATTCCTTTCATGAACCACTTCCTGATATCCATTGTTGCAGATACATATAAATGATAATAGCCAAACTAACCTAGCAAGAGTAAACTGACAGGCTGCTGTGCCGCACCTCACTCAAAAACCCACACGACTCAACCCAGCGAAAAACCAGTCTCGCGCGCAGCCTTTCATTCAGAATTTCATTCAGAATTTCATAGCAAAATAAAAAAATGATATTAAACTAATCTTTCAACATAGTTTAAAACAAAAATAAATATTAGGACAAAGCCCTACAAATAACAACAATAAACATAATAATAAAACAATTAAAATGTTGTATTCAGCCCTTAAAACAGCGGGCCCAAATCCTGGATGGGCGGACCCAAATCCTGGATGGGCGGGCCGGGTCTGAATAACAGTATGATTATAAATAATTTGATAATAATGGAGAACACGTATAATATTTCCACCAAAACAAGCAGGTATATGCAGGTTTGCTAAATACAGAGAACCTGCTAGAAAGAATGTGATAGACTTTGTTTATTTTGCCAGGAAGAAGCCTGCTTCTCTGTCCTATTTCCTGGTGTCCAGCACTGGAAGCAAGGTAAGTGAACGGTAGAAAGGTAAAAAAGTAACATTGGTTACCCTTCAACATTTTTTTTTACTAATTCAGTCACACTTTTAAATTATTATTATGCAAAATCAATGTTTTCATGTATTTTATACATAAACATGTGTCCCCTCTGTGTAAAGGAAAACGGAAATGATGTGACGAAAATATTCTCTCTCTTTTTGTCCTGATCTATTTATATAAAAACCTGTCTGAAAATGAGCTGATCAGATCTTGGCAACTTTATGATGTCATAACGATTTTTTGGCTTAACTAACCATTAGCCAATCACCAACTAAGGTAACCCCCACCCCCCCCCCCTTATCACCTGAATCTCCTCCTCGAGCACCATTGTGTTATTTTTCACCAAATATCTCTCAGAGGGGCGTGGGGAGTGGCTCATTATTTTCATCTAAAGCAGGGATGGGCAACTTTGATGGTGGTGGGGGCCACATAATTGATGTACTGGCCACCAGGGGGCCGCAGATTCACTTGGAACACACACAAATTCCATGTGTTGTATGTAATTATTAACACATATACTAAGTCTGACATCTTCATTGACATTTTACAATCTTTCAGGGAACATCCTCTAATAAGCTCACTAAACAAATATCAGTTCACAGAAATGTTATTTCATTTTTACAAGTGTTTGTATTGAACAGGTTATTAAACAGTGGAATAAAACTATTTTAAACTATTGGAAAGCACGGAAAATGTGTGTGTATTGAGATTAACCATTAGATGACATACACATGAAGTCATGAACACTAACCCAGACATTAGTTGTCTAACTTGAACCTAAAACACTTGTAGCCTGTCTCTGCATTCCCCTTATTCCACAATAAGGGGAGTGTCAACACAGACACCTGTCAGCCAGCACTCTGCTGTTCCTCAGCGCTGCCCCCCCTCCCTCCCGCTGAAATTATGAATGAAAAGCGTAGTAATCATAGATAACACGGCAGGGTCCGTGACAGTTTGTTTTCATCTGATTTCAAATAAACAAAGTCTTGGTTTTTAGAATATTAAACTTGTTTCGCCAAATTCAGATGATAAATACAACTTGTAAGTTTGTAAAGGCATAATTACAAGAGGCAACTTAACGTCACAGCAGGCATAACAACAGCCGGTGTTTCTTCTGAGCGTTTCCCCGGGAAACACAATACACACAAACGCGTCACAGATTTGTTCGCGGTATTTGGCTGCCGAACGAAATCATGTAAGCAGCTCGCGACGTAACTAGGAGTCTAGAGCAGTGGTTCTCAAACTTTTTTCAATAATGTACCCCCTTTGAAAAAAAAATGCAGCCAAGTACCCCCTGATCAGCACAAAAATGATTTGTTAAGGAAAACATTCCTATATAAAGAGGTACAGTACAGTGCTGCACCATCAGTGTCTGATTTATTAAAACAACAACATTGTAACTGAGAAACACTTAAATGCTACATTTAAAATGTTTACAATCCCTCACTAAATTCATGGCAAACCAATTTTAACATCATGCAATAACACTGAGATGACATTAGTTGCATTGAACTGATCTTTTTAATAAGTTGTACTTACAATTCAGTGAGAAACATGGGCTTGTGCTTCACTTTGTCATTCTGACAGGGAGGCAAATTGCAGTTATTACACTTCGCGTTTTGAAATATGTGTAACTCTGTTAATATAAAATAATTATTTATTTTGGGGCGTGGGGAATGAAGAAAAAAAAGATATGAGCATTTTATGAGCATGGGATTTTGACCCCTCATATAAACATATTATGCATAATGCTGCGCTATACTTTGTGGCCACACGCCGTTGCCAAGCAACGCTTATTGTTTAGGTGTCCTTTGATAAGCAGGCAGTCATATGTCATTAGCTAGCACTAGCTAGATCTGATAGATTTGGACATAAACGCGAGTGAAGTCTAACCGGATGAGAGAGAGATCAGATCAGCTGCTGCTGACGGAGAACACGCAGCTCTTCCGGATCACAGCTGTGACGGACCGTTGAGCGGAGCAAAATACACTAAGAGTTAGACCTAACACACTTAGCTAGTTTATCTACTCTGGAACTAGCTAAACTAGTTATAAATATATGTATTCTTTACTGTCGGGTCACTCATTACAGGTTCAGCGAGCTGCACGAGACTGACAGGCTGTCAGGAGAGGGAGAGGAAAAGAGAGCACCCCATTTATTTTTCCCATTTTATTATCCAGAGTTTCTGTAAACCTTTGAATAAAGTAGTTCATCTACTATTAGTAGTTTGTTTAAATGTTTTTTTCATTAACATCAAATCAATCTCACGTACCCCCTGCAGTACTCCAACGTACCCCTAGGGGTCCGTGTACCCCCATTTGAGAACCACTGGTCTAGTGGACGGTATCAGTACTACAAGTTTTAAAAAAAACAGTGTGTAAGGATTATTTTATCTTTTTGGTTCTTTCAGATTATTGCTCTTTTTATTGACCTCTACGGAATCATATTAATGTCTTTTCAACACAGCGTCTTTGTGCTCACCCGTAGTTGTTTGGTTTAAGTACGTTTTTATGATTTATTTTCATAAAAAGCTCCCAAAAGAATCTTGACAAATAGACATAAGTTTATATTATTCCCCACCCAAAGGGTCATAATGTATTATCTTTTAGAAAAAGCTCTTAATTATTGTGTCTGCTTCAAGAGCTCCATGTAAAAATCAGTTCCTTAACAGTAATTGATCTTCATTAGGAGCCTCATCCCAATACCCCTCCCCGACTCCTCTCTTCCCCTCCTCCGGGACTTGACCCGGAAATCGATCAAGACACGCCATTTTGAAGGACGTCCCAATAGCTGAAATGCACACGGAGGAGTCGAGGAGGGGTGAAGGAGGAGACGAAAGGGAGGATACACGAGAGCAGACTACGCGGAAGTGTTTTCACTACTCGCTTATAAAAGCCCCGCCCCCACCTTCACAGCTGGTTCATTTCAACAGAGGAAAACCGACAACTGGAAGATGAGTGGAAAAGTGTCACATAAATGTATAAGTGCACACAGCTCTGTGGGAATTATTATGTGCAATTCATTTCTTAAGGTTATACTAACAATTTAAGTCATGTTTAATGATCTTTACCATCACTGAAACATAGCTATTAAGAAAGTTATTTCATAAATGGCTAGATATTGATAAATAACAATTATTTGTATTGTTTTGTGTTAAGATATTCACGAGTTAAATTATTTAAAATGCACAGTCCTGAATGTGGGGATCTACAGGACACACATTTTCAGAGTAAAGGCTTTCCCATTATTATAATTTTACTGAAATGTACATTTTACACCAAAATGGAACACAAAAGCAGGACCAACCATCATACATTGAATTCCTTGACTAACAAGAGAAAGATTCATTTAAATAAATATTTAACAACAAATGGGCCGGTTCTAAGGGGTTCTTCAGTTCAGCCCGATGAGAGGGGATACAGCTGTGCACATGTCATCATTAACAGACGTCGTTTAAGAGTGACGTTTGAGTGAACGAGGACATCCCAATTAATACCTGAGGACTCCTCTGTCCTCGCGTCACCTCCTCGTGTCTCTCGCTCGCATCTTACGGAGGCAGAGCTAAGACGCAAGGAAGGGAGGCGAGTGAGGGAAAGGAGGAGTCGAGGAGGGGTATTGGGATGAGGCTAATGTATATTTTATCTTATTAAAAAGTTAAAATGAATTGTTTTCTGCCACAACTCTTAATTTTCAGAATACTTAGTCAAAAAGATAAACGACGTTAGTGTTATTGGTTAAAATCCACATTTTAATGATTTCACCATAGTAGTAAGCTCATTTTTACTTATGAAAGTATTTGTATATTTGATCTAGAAATGGTAGATATTGGAACGTTTTCAGTTGAACGCAACAAAAGGTCCAAACTAGCTATGTTCCTACTTTACAAGCAACATTCCTGTCTTATGGTATCCTCTTAGGGTGTGGAACTTGAAGGTTGTTTGGTAACAGCTGGCGAGGACATACCTTTACAGGCGAAGCACTTGATGTGGAAGTGTTTGTTCTGGACCCGCAGAGCCTCTCCTTTGCAGGGCTTGCCACAGTTCTGACAGGGGACGGGCCCCCCCCCTCCAGTCTTCTGTTTCTTGGGCTGCTCCAGAGGGCTGTGGACCTGCTGCTTGAATACTGCAGGAGACACAGAGACAGGAGGAGACCATTTAATGTCCTGTGGTAGTGTACAGTGTCAAGGGGTAGAGTGGCAGTTCAAACATAAAATACCATGATGGTTTGGGGTTTTCGTGGCAAAATTGGTTTCAGTAGTTAAAATTGTATTAAAGGACATTATGAAAAACAAAATACCTTCCGCTAGTTACAACACAACACTACCCTAAATTGTATTATCATTATAAACCCTTCTTTTGGAGGGGGGCCACAGGGGGTCAAAGCTCATTGCCCCCCCCCCACTCCTTCTAGAACATTATACATATTGCTGATGACGAAACCAAAAACTGTAAAGGCGTTTGATGCAATACTTAATAGAATAACATCTGTGTTGACACAAGAAGAGTGACGCTAATAGACGCCACTATTTATTCTTAATACGGTTTACCTTCTGAAGAGCACAATGAGTAATATCCTGACTGCAGAACATACCTCTAATTTTGGAAGAGCATTTTCAACTAAGGACTATTCTGAGGATCAGGGGGAAGATTGAGGGCTAAAGATAGCATGATCTAAATCAGTAATCTAATTAGTGGAAAAGAAGAGGATTGTGGGGGAAATACTGGATATTTGGAAGATAAATATTTAAGGTATTGAAATATATAATGTCAAATACTGCTTGTATGTAACCTAATCTTAAACAAATCTGCATCAACTCTGGCCTTTGAAACACTTATAAATAAAATGTGTGTCTCGATTTGGTTCTTCAAGCTTCATTTTAATTCAATTCTAAAGGTCTCCTATTATGCTATTTTTAGGCATATATTATGGGTCTCAGATATATAAAAAATATATAAAAACATGTCTATGATGTGTTTTGCTCAAAATACCAAACAGATCATGCATTTTATACATCCCTCATATCCCTCTATTTCAGCCCTGTTAGAGAACTGCTGATTCTGGGTCAGGAGGGGGAGCTTGTGCCTGCTCAGAATTCTACCAACTCTAAATGCTGCCATATCATGTTCCAAACCACTTCAAGGATTATTTTTGAAACAGTATGGAGCTCAAATGCTTTTTCTCTCGCGGGTTTACCACAAGGTGAGTTCCTTTTGTTATTTCCTGCTTCTTTACACATACTCTCTCCAGTACAGGTTAGCTCTGAGTGTTATCGATGCTTGCTTATGTAAACAAAGACCATATTACGTCCAATATACAGTCGGGCATTGTTTCTGATAGCAACGTTTTTAATGCTGTGGGTCCACATTTCAGATATTCCGTCATATCGGACGCAAATCTGGATCAGCTCCATTGTACCCCCGTTTTGAGAGATCTGGGAACGGAGGAAAAGAGAGAGGGGTTTTTTTGACACTTTTTGAGTTCCCTGACACACCGGGGACACATATTTAGGTATAAAACACATCAAAAAGTGCATTTTGCATGATAGGTCCCTGTTAATGTTTATAGGCTCCCATTTCAATATCACGAAAACCAAGTTATCATTTAGGATGTCACATCAGGCAAGGGTATAAAAAAACAACTTTCTTATTCCTCTTTTATCTTTGACTCACGACACACACAAACACTTCTATCACTTCATGTACTGTAGTTATAGTTATGTATGTTTATTCATAGAGACTAACCATCACGTAACCAAAACACATATCGCTAACATTAGCCATGAACCAGGGAGCAGCTCTGTCTCTATCAGGGAGGCAAGGCCCAACACACACACACACAAACACACACACACACATACACACAACAATTATGAGGTGATGTCATACATCTCCTCAGTACGGTTCTCTCCTCTCACATCAGAACCCACAGAATAGGCTCCCATATGGATGGCTTCAGTCCTGACTGGGGCATTGGCTAATGAAAGGCCCTTTGTGTTCTCAGGAAACAGGCCTGTTGTCAGACTGGTTTCACCAGGCCTCCATGGTTACCAGTAATTGATTTAGAGAGAGAAGGGGGCATAAGGATAAGACAGGGAGGATCCTTCTTTCAGGTTTGCAACATTCATAGGGTGCTAATTGGGTGTTTTATTGGCACATCACTTATAACATTGTTTTACTTTCCTCAACTCTATAATGTGGACAAATAAAAGGCACATTTAGCTAACGTCACACTATTCTCTCTTCATTAAAGGTGGGGTAGGTAAGTTTGAGAAACCGGCTCGAGATACACTTTTTGTTATACTCCATGGAATGCTCTTAACATCCCGATAGCAATGAATATCTTAAGTGCTTTGATAAAAAAATCATAAAAAAACGTCATCTGTGGAAGCCGTGGTAGTGTAAAAAGTACAACCAATCATCTGAGCCGGCTAAAGTAACTGGATGGCCTACCTGCCTGTCAGCCTCCCATCGGGGCACAAACTCATCTCGTGCCCTCATTGGTCATGTGCGCGTTCGTGTGTGTTGGAGGAGGGGCTCTGTAAGGAAGTGGCAGATTTTATCCGGTTGTGTATTTTCAAATTCTAGCGCACTCAAGCTGGTTTCTCAAACTTACCTACCCCACCTTTAAGATTGGAAAGAGTGCTGCTTCTTAATATTATTTAATTTAATCAACGCAAGTCACTTTTTCCAGTCGGATCACATGCCAACTCCAAACACTTTAGTTGGATTTGAAACAAACAAAGTGTTAATTTGTCTATGCATTTAAAAGTTGGGTAGCATCTGTAAGCATAACGACTAGAGGCAGATGTGACATGGTTTTTATATCTGTAAGAGTTAAACAAACAAGACACAACGCGATAGATTCTAAACTTTATAAAAGAGTCATGCTAGCTGTTTCAGTCTTAATGCTATTCATTATATTTGGTTGAGTTGAATCTTCTTTTTTATTTATTTATTCTCATCTTGTTCTGAGCATTTTTAACAAAAAATGTGAAGCATTTGTTGAATTGAGTCTTGAATCCATCTGATTCCACACTACTCTCCCTCCACTGTCTCTCTATTGGATTGATTCACATGCTTTCTTATGTATTTCTATAACATATTTCAAATGTAATACCAATTATACTACAACACAGTACTATATACTGTTATAATTATTATGGTTTACTTCCTCTAAGCACCTGTATTTATTTCTGACTGTTGTTATGACCGGCTCGTTGGCCACAACAGAAAAACCAGGAGAGATGCTCAAAGTTTCCAACAATCTCCGCACTTTATTCGGAAACACTAAAAAACCGCAGAGAGGGGACGAGGGGAAAGGATCACGGTCAGTTCCTCCGCAGCAGGCTTGGAGAGAGTCAGGGCCGCCCTGTGACTGCGGGCAGCTGGGCTTAAGTAGCACCTCCGGCCAGGTGTCCCCGATCACGCTGATTGGCTTCTTCAGCTCCACCCCATCGCAGGACCTGCAACATTCACACACACTCACAGGCCCCAGGCTCTGGGGCCGTCACACTGTGTATTATTAAAAATAAAATAATGTTGTAAAATTGTGATTAACAGAATTTGCAATAAATAAACTTAAAATAAGAAAAGAATGATGCTAATTCTAAACATGTACACTTCCAAAGAAGCAATTTGGATTTGTGACCTGCTTGGTTTAGGGGTTACTTGACAGGAGAGTAAAACCAACAGCAGTTTCCAGATCCACAGGAGCCACACATTCTTCACTTCTAAGGACCTGACTCAGTAGCTTTATAGTGTGTCTGTGAGTCCAAGACAAACACATCCTCCAAACCTCTTAGATCTCCTCAGGATGATAACCTTGCATCATTACTTGTTGGCGTTATGCCTGGGTTCCCATTAGTCCAAGTCCCATAAAGATTTGCATTTTTTTTTAAAATACTTTGGGAATACCAAATATTTTTGGGGTTAGCAGTTATGATGAAATATTCATGAAGTTTTCTTTGGAAAATCCACAGATCTTCTTTTATTAAATGCATATGGCTAGATTGCAATCTCATCACTGACTTAAAATTGGATGAAGACCAGAAAAGGGATTTTAGACACCGTTGTCTAGAGGCCATTGAAGGTAGAAGATGTGTCTTTTTGGGGGGGCGTACGGTGGGCATGCTAACCAATAAAGACAAGAATTTAGGAGGGAAAGTCTTGACTCCTGAGGCCCAGTTGATTGGAACCATATGGAAAAGACAACGGTCCAAAAGCAAGAAACGGCTGGGAGGAGGGGTTGCAGGGGAACTGGGAGGGGTCCGGACTCCTGATCTGACCCAGAGTGCAATGCTGTACCCCAGCACCTGTTGGATGGATCCAGTGTCTTTACTTCCTCTTCACAGTGACTTCAGATAGAGACAGGAGATGGTCTTCTGGGCCAGATGTAGAATCCAGCAGGTTGTTCCAGACATTGAGGCTGCAGGAACTAGGACATTTGTAGTGTCTTTGAAAAGGGTCCAAAAATCTGCCTGTCTATAAAATAAATAATGAGTGGTCCAATCCATGTGATGTTATTGCTCTCATGTACTTGGGAGTTTTGCCAGGGAAGCAAATTGCATCTTTATCCTTTCCATTCCAACATTCCAAGTAATCAGGGTAACATTGATCTGTTTGGCCCTTTTTCTTAGCTGGGTCCCTAACTAGATCATTTCCTTAGTTTTGAAATGTTCATACCTTGCCATCAGTCACAAACTAAGTGCCAGTTTGTCAGTCAGTGAGCAACAAATCGTTCATGAAACTGTAAGTGGATACAGAGGTACAGATAATGTTCAAGCAACTAGCAGTAAAGATCTTAAAGGTCCAGATCTCCATGCTTTCACATTATTACATGTCACTTGTTAGACGCTTTTATCCAAAGCGGCTTACATACCCTGCTCCTGTGGACAATCCCCACAGGAGCAATTTGGGGTGAAGTGTCTCAGGGACACAACGACATGCTGACTGCAGTGGGGTTTGACCCCCTGATCCGAACACCTACGGACAACCCACTACGCCACACACCTCCACATGTTGTGCTTTTAAAGAACGCGTGACATTTGAGGGTAAAACCCAGGACATCTAATTCTGGTTGATTAAAGGTTCCTTTCTATGATATTGAGTGTCACTTTGCTGTGTGCCTCTACTGTCCCTCCACCCGTACAGTGCCGTCTTCTCCACCAGCAGTTGTCCTTATCGTCAATCAGCCTCTCTGCTGTCTGTTCCCCGGCTGACAGCCACAACTGCCTTTGTCCCAAAGGTCGTAGCCAGCAGGCAGCTCTCATGTCTGTGCTTCTGAGAACACACACTGACCATGGATAAAGGTTTGCAGCTTACCACCCGCACACATATTCACTATAACTATTTGATAGTATATATATTTAGCATTTCTCTTTGATGCACCATGAAGCATAACCCAAACAGCTAATGGAGACACATTTACTGTCTGGCTCAAAGACACTTCATCAGGGCACATTTTGTTTGTTGCTGGGATTTAAATCGAGAAACTCCCCATGTTTACATGACACTAAAATCCATAGCGAAACAAAGATCTTGTACCTCTTGCAACAACTATATTCTTTAACATGAACACTATTTTGAAGGTACATCTATAAAATAGCCCTGCCCACCACAGTGGAACACACAAGCAGTTATCTCTCAGATGCCTTTTCAAGGAGCCCTGCAGCAGCCCCTCCTAAAAATAGAGCGTCCTCACGGGGATCTACGAGTTCTCTGCAACAATCCGGGTGTGAACCATCTGCAGATCAAAATGTTCACATTAGTACAGCACCAGTACTCTGTGGTGCCGAGCTGTTGACCTTGGGGATATTCACTTTCTCATGTCGCTGAAAAATGTCCAAACGTTATCCTTATTTTCATAGGAAAGCCATTGGCGTATATCATATTACCAAAATGATGGTATATGAATTCAACAAATGGTGTTTTCCTAAATCTATGAACCATAATGTTGGAATGCTTTGTAAATATACAGAAGAGATGAAGGGCAATTTCCAGACCTTTGTATTGCCATTACTTCATCCCAATAGAAAACTCACTTCATTTCCTCACCCTCTGTAGATGCCAAGAAAAATGAATGAAGCGAGCCTACAGTGCAAATCCACTGCTTAAAGTCCTGTTGTACAAACAGCCAAAAGGAACAGACATCTCGTTCTTTGTCACAATCACAAGTTTCTTCACAGTATTATATTGATTATTTGGATAACGATACAACATCGTGTTACATTTATTAAATCACAAGAATATGAAACATACAGAACATGTATTTTTGGGGAAATCGTAAAATAAACTTATTTTGCTGGTAAACACTTGTCACTAGAAAGAGAATAGCTGGTCTACCTTAAAGAGCACCTTCAGTTGGCCTGGCCCTGTTCCGCTCCTTTTATTGCAATTTGCAGGTGGCTGGCAAGACCAGTGGGCTTCAGTCTAAATGAGTTGTAGCATTTATTTACAGACAGAAAAACTGTACACACACTATAGCTCCCTCTCTCTATCTGCATTGATGCTATATATATATATATACATATACATTTATTCATGAATCTCACCCCTTAAAGTGATTTATTGAACTTATAGCACTATAGATACACAGACATTATGAGTTATTACCTATCCTGCTCACTTGTGCAGTCACGCCTGCAATCTGACCTTAACAGCATCTGACCTCTGACCCTGTGTCAGCAGTTAACCCCTTACCTCTCTAAAAGATGACACCACACGACCGTGTGGCTCAGGCCTTGTAAGGACAATGGCATGTCATATAAGTTACCTGAGTGAGAGTAGTAAGCATGTTTAACACTGGATTCATTAATATCGCTGATGCTACTACCAAAAATACTACTTACAATATTCACAATAATATAACAGTATAGTAACACTAACCAGAACGTTTTTAAAGCAGTCAACATTGCCCTGATAAGAGGAGTAAGATAACTAGTGATATAGTATGCTAGTATGACTAGTTTGCTTTCTAATGAATATTTTCTGTGAAACATGATGACTGCCGTTCCTCTGACAGATGACCAGACACTCCTTCCACATGGACTGTGAAACCAGCAGATGTGATCCTCTTGTTACTGCAGCTCTGCTGGACCGCTCCCTGTAGTTCAGAGGTACCTTACTATTCCTCTTCTGATTTCAGATCATTAATAATTAGTCCAACATCTCTGCTATGTCAAAACTCAAAAAGTCTAGTTCTCAAATTCACCTCCATATATAGGAATTACATTTGTTAGGCCGATTACACATGATGTACATCAAGTGCCAACATTTAGTGCAGGACGAAGTTTGCTCTTAATGTAGTCAAATGGAATGGTTGTGGGTCAAATCCTACTTTCAAACAGGAGAGAGAGTCCGTGTTTCATCACAGTCTGGCAAACCTTGACAAAACCATAGCTGCCATCAACATTAAAAAAGGTAGAATATGAAATATGTTGGCAGTGGAGGTAAAAATAATAATATGAATGTAAATGTACAGTACTATACGAAGGTGAAGATAGGGACAAAGAGATGACATATCATACATTTGTTTTTACATTTGGAAATGATGCTCTCATCAATAACCTGTCTGTCTGAATGTGAAGTTTGACAGCAGGGATCATGTGTCTGGATCACAGAGGCTGTGATGCAGCAGAAACAGTGAATGACTAAGCAGGTTACACTTCATTTGTGTTTGTACGTGTTTATAAATGTATATGCTTTGATGATCTAATAACTGAAGAAAAGCTGATTGGGAGGTAAACAGACAGTGAGGTATTAGAGCGGTGTGTGTTTGCTAAACATTCATTTCAAGAGAGAAACAGCATGACTCATGAATATAAAACATCCTGTCAGCTGTTTGAGCTGGTGCAGGAACATGGCATACAGTAAAGGTTCATCACCTCAGGACAACAGCAGCTTCACACACACACACACACACACACACACACACACACACACACACACACACACAACACACACACACACACACACACACACACACACACACACACACACACACACCACACACACACACACACACACACACACACACACACACACACACACACACACACACACACACACACACACGCACAGGCAGTATCCACAGGACATGATCATGTTGAAGTGCACAAAGACACTAGTGGGACAGCTTGTCACCAGTTACTGATTGGTGTTTCAATTGCTACCTGAGGAATAATACCAGATTGATTTTATATAAATGCATGAATGTTCACAGTTCATTATGCATTGACTGAGAAATTGTGCTTTTCAAATCTGCCTGCCATTTTATAGCGATATACATTTTTGGATGTGAATGTTAGAAAGACAAAATGTTTACTGGTACAGCTAGTGTACTGGCAGACAGATGGTTTACTGGCAGGTCAGGAATAGTGAGGCGTCGTTGTGACTGCTGACCAGCAGCCAGCGATGACATCACAGGATACATGAGACAGCCTGGGGAAGTGGGCTGTGTTTCTGCATGTGCTTATTTACTAAATGTCTAACGTACCTACGTGCTTTAACTGTGTATACATACATGTGGATGTGCATAACAACATGAACATGTTTTCCTTCTGGTCATTCATTTTGATTTGATAAGAAAAATATGAAATTCCTAAATATAAAACTACAAACATTATTTCCAGTAGTTTGTGTGTGGAAGCATGTGGCCTGTGTGTGTGTGTGTGTGTCTGTCTGTCAGTGTGTATGTGTATGTATGTGTGTGTGTGTGTGTGTGTGTGTGTGTGTGTGTGTGTGTGTGTGTGTGTGTGTGTGTGTGTGTGTGTGTGTGTGTGTGTGTGTGTGTGTGTGTGTGTGTGCTTTGTTATCACATCATAATAGCAGCATACACACCTCCCTTCCTTCTAGAGGGAATATGTGTGGTGTGTTTATGAGGTGTGTTTTATACTTTTACAAGCAGCTGGCTGCTGGGTTGATGTCAGTAGTGGAAAGTATTTTACTTAAGAACTTAGCTTAGTTCTAAGCAGTGTTAGGCAGTAACTAGTACTCTAACGCATTACTTCTTAAATTCAATAACTCAGTTGCCGTTACTACATGGTGCGTTACTGCGTTAGTTTTTTTATATAGTCAACAGCCAGGCGAACAGAGATGAGAACTGTACTTAAGTACTTGAGTAAATGTACTTAGATACTTCCTGTGTCACATGCGGAGACGGGCTGTGGGCGTGTTTGTGTTGTTTACTAACAAGACTATCATGGCGGCGGCGGAGCTCAAGTCTAGTTTCTCCACCTGGAGATATTCTCACTATTTCACTTTTGTCGAGCACAAAGAAAATAACGTTTCTGTTAATGTAAGTTGTGTCTTGGCGGGTCATAGATCCTATCTACTGCCCAAACCAGTAATTCAAATCTCTTAAAACATCTGCAAAAACAACATGCTGGGACGAAGCTAGTAGCTAAGACCACAGAGACTCAGCCGACGCCACTCCACCTCCACCTAAGCAACAGCGGCTGGATTTTAACCAAAGGACTGTTATCCAGGGAAAAGTCGATAAAGCCATTGCACGGTATGTTGTAGAACACATGCAGGCTATTGCTACAGTGGAGTCACCCGCTTTCAGGGAGCTAGTTAGCATGATAGCATGTCCGGGCGGCACACGGCATATGGGACGGAAAACTTTTTCCAACTACCTGGAGAAAGAATATACAAAAATGGAAAGCCAGCTAATATCGATGCAATCCAGAT
Source organism: Gymnodraco acuticeps (assembly GCF_902827175.1). Classification (NCBI taxonomy): domain Eukaryota; kingdom Metazoa; phylum Chordata; class Actinopteri; order Perciformes; family Bathydraconidae; genus Gymnodraco; species Gymnodraco acuticeps. The sequence continues at coordinate 963,010 of NW_022990186.1, read as the reverse complement.
TGCATATAATGCATGTCAAGTTGATCAACAGATTGTATTATTCTCCAATGCAATAACAGTACTGAAATGAAGGCTATCCTTATAGCCTTCATTTCAGTACTGTTATTGCATTGGAGAATAATAAATGGGAGCCCTTTGTGTAAGTAACAAAAACGTCCCGTCACGTTTCACAGTAACGCATTACTTTTTTGTGTAAGTAACTGAGTTACTTTTGAAATGAAGTAACTAGTAATGGTAACTAGTTACTGGTTTTCAGTAACTAGCACAACACTGGTTTTAAGGCACTCCACTTAGAGTCCAGCAAGATATACGCTGTTGCCCATAAAGTTTGAATAATTCTGTTTTCAGACACATTCCTCTTTTTATTCCTATTAACACAATCCTTTCATGAGAAGATGTAACAAATATTTTATTCCAACTCTATGGGCTATAGCTTCGGTGATTCAATGCAACACAATTCTAAAATAAATTAGCATGAACAACACATAAACATTCAAATCTAAAATGTTTTTTCAGGAAAAAATAACAAGAGTTTATATTCCACGAAACAAAAACTACAGATCCAAATCAAGAACTTATATGATTGTAACCTCTTTATTTCTGGTACCCACAAACGTAGGTTAGAGCGTATTAGATATGTTTAAAATACTGTATTAAATTACCGGTATGACCTACTTCAAAAATTGATAAAATTGGAAGGAACCATTGAGGAAGGTTATATTCTAGAGCTGGATTCTTTGCAATAAGTGTTATCACATTATGAGTACTATTCTCTTACGTTTAGATCAGACCATTTGTCATGTTGACCCTCTACTTTCTAATGAGCCACTCTGCATAACAAGTACTTTTTACTTTTGAAACTGCAACATTTAGCTATTTGTAATTGAGTATTTGTCATGCTAGGTTTACTTTCATATGTTTCACTACTAGAAGGGGTTAATTATTGAGACCGGTTGAATCTATTAATATTGCACTTGGATTGATGCCAATATATTTATAAAATCACATAACTTTCATTCTCCGTTACGCAAGCACTAGAGAAGGGCGATTTAAATACCATATACCTCACTGACAACAAGTCATCAAAGCTAATATGGTTGATTATGTGGATTCTTTAGGTCCTCATTATGGAGACAAAACTAAAGCTTTAAAAGGTCAGTATACTTTGCAATAAAAGACACTAAATCACATTATAACAGTGATGTCCTCTGAGCTCCTGGCCCTCGCCCTTCTGTCAGCGGCCCGGCTCCCAGTGGTGGAGTGCAGGCAGGAAGACAACAACTGTGTGCCAGGGATGTTGTTGTCATTCACATTCACACCATATTCAACAGAAAGTACCCTGTGCTTCTGACAGGAGTCACATAATAGGAGACCTGGAGGTAAGGTAGACAGCTGGAACCAGAAGACCCTTATCTGACATAAAACTTTTGAATGATTTCCATATTTCTGAGTAACAGGATTATTATGGTTTGGTAAAAATGTTTTGGTCAGAGAGTAATTCATTGGTAAGTCCTTGTTTTTACAACTAATCCTTGGCTACACAGTCTTATCTCACAGGCAGGTGAACATAATACTCATGAAAGGTTATTAAAGGTCATTTTACCTTTCTCCTCCGGCATCGTCACTCAGCTGTTTTCACAAATGTGAGATCTTGTTATGTCCTTTAGAAATAGTAATTATAGACAAAATCCCAAAATGGTTCAGAGTCCTCTGATAGTGTTGCAACACATCCTCTCTGCAGCGCGGTGTAAGAATAGATGGAGCACAGAGTGAGTGTCTGCTCCAACACTATCTCTGGAATGAGCTATAGGTCATATAACTCCCAATGTCTCTCTCTCCCTCTCGCTCACTCTCTCTCTCTTATTGCAGATATATGTTATAAATAGAAGCATGGAGAGTGACACCTCTCACTGGTGGACTGTCCCAGTCTGCCCAGTCCCTACAAAGCTCAACTTAATATCAGTACACACTCCAAGGCATTTAACAAAATAATGGAGCAAATCAGATTGGAAAATGTTTTGGCATCTTCAGGGGCCTTTAGGATTCTTGTTCTAGAAGAAAATGAAGGTAATTTGAGAACTTAAAGCTGCTGTCATGTCTCGAAAGATTATTTTTAAATTATATTCTTTAAATTAGCTTTGTCATGTCCCTTTGTCTTGTGTCTTCCCTGTTTTATTTTGAAAAGTAATTCTCCCTCTCGTTTCAGGTCACTGTGCTCCCCGCCCCTATGTGTCTCCTGCGTTTGTGATTGTTTACCCCGCCCTGATTGTTTCCACCTGTGCCCCTTACCTTGTGTGTATATATTGTCTCACCAGGTGGAATAGCACCCATTAACTAGAGTGGCCGCGATCTTTGCGAACGCCGCGGCGCAGCCGTAACACGGGCGTAACGCGACGCAGACGGACCCGGTAGAATCTAGGGGTTACTCTCCACCTGTCCTGTGCCAGTTCGTCTCTTCTCATGACTCGATATACCCTCAAGCCTGTTCCATGTTTGTTATTTTTGTTTCAAGCTCCATAAGGAAGTATTTATTTTTTCCTCGATAGTGATTTTTTGTTCTCCGTTTTTGTTACTGTGAAAAACCCAGTAAAGTACTTTTGCAACCATCTGAGTCTGAGTCTGAGTTCACCCCTTGACAGCTGAACTTATCAATGTCCATTCAGGGTTTCCCACACATAGACTTTACTTGGGCGGGCCGCCCAGGTATATTAACGGCCGCCCAAGTATATTTCGCGACCCATTTTTTATTTAATTTTTTTTTAATACATTTTTTAATTCGTCCGCGACCACGACGCCAACTGCGATCGATTAACTTGTGGACAATGATCCCTCGCTCTACGCCTCCTGTACCCAGTCCCAGACTGGCCATCGGGAGGGGGGTTTCCCGATGGCCTGGCCTGCTGGCCTGAGGATTTTTTTATTTATTAGGGCCTGAGCACGAAGTGTGCGAAGACCTATTGTAATGCATAGAATTCTTATTCTCCCGATTCTTGTTCTGGGGACTAAACCTGGTTTTGAGGGCTTTACGACGCCATTCATGTAGCGACATTTGGCAAAGTTCGCAGGACGGGTGAAACATTTTACATTCTTGAGTCGATGGGTTAAAAATTAGCGCCACCTGTGAAAATTCAGTTTTGGAAAAATGTAGCAGCGTAAGTCTGATGGACCTGACATTTTTAATTTTTTGTTTTTCAACACCAAACACAGTGTACAGCATGAGTGGAGGGTCAGACACATTACCGTAGGAAATGAGCACCATGTGTGGAAAAATGTGGCCGACATCAATCGAAACGTATTAGCAAAAAGGTGTGGCTTAGACATAAATGCTTATAATTCATCCACAATTTATCCAAATATCACAGATTTTGGTGGATAGGTTCAGTCTGTCTTGGGGAATAGGCACAACAAAACGAAATATATATATTTTGTAATAGATATACTGGCAGAATGAGTATAAACTGAGATTTAAAGTGTCGCAACCAATGACAAATGTGGGCGTGTCCTACACAGTTTTTTCTCGAAATCGAAGGGTTAAAAACACTTACGGACACATAACTTTGTGTTGAAATTAGTTACGGCCTTTACACTTGGAACACCCGTGACAGCCCATGAGCTTTTCCAAACTGTACAAAAATACGTTTTTGCAAATACGGCTCAATAGCGCCCCCTATTGTGCGATAGTCACATACAGTTTCTCCGAGCTACCCGAATCTTGGCACAGACATTCCTCATGGAATTGCGGACATATTTCAAAATGGCTTCCATTAGCCCCGCCCCCCATAAAGTTGGCCATTTTAAGGACATTTTTGTGAACTCCTCCTAGGGGAATGATCGGAAAAATTACAATCTAGGACAAGTTCAGCCCCTATCCAATATGATGCTAAATTGTGAAGCCAATTTTTGATAGCTCAATCATGGAGGTCGTAAGCTAACAGCGAATACACAATTTTTGACTATTTACATGTCACAAATTAATCCAAACTACTCGCATAGAGTTTTACCGATATTCACGAAACACTGTATATACATTGCTCTTATGAATCTGGACATATTTAAAATTGCCTTCCATTATCCCCGCCCCCCAGAAAGTCGGCCATTTGGAAAAATGTGCGTTTTTCATGCATTTTACGGAAATGTTTGCAAACTCCTCCTAGGGCAATGATCAGAGAAATTCCACTCCAGGACAAATTCAGCCCATATCCAATGCGATGCTACATTGGGAAGGAATAGTCAGTCGCTCGAACGGGGAGCTCACAGGCTAGAATGTACAATTTTCCACCATTTAGATGTCAGATAAGCTACTCTGCCTTCCACATCCTCTCTCTCTCACACACACACACACACACACACACACACACACACACACACACACACACACACACACACACACACACACACACACACACACACACACACACACACACACACACACACACACACACATCAGTGTACCCTCGGTTAAAGCTCCTCCAGAGAGCCTCCTCTCTCCTCTACATCAGTGTACCCTCGGTTATAGCTCCTCCAGAGAGACTCCTCTCTCCTCTCTGTCCTCTAAGTCAGTGTGTCCTTGGTTACATTACATTACATGTCACTTGTTAGACGCTTTTATCCAAAGCGACTTACATACTCAATACTGTGGGCAATCCCCACAGGAGCCATTTGGGTTGAAGTGTCTTGCCCAGGGACACAACGACATATTGACTTTGGTTTGAACCTGTGCTTGAACCCTGATCCGAACACCAACGCACAACCCACTGCATCACATGCCACGGTTACTGCTCCTCCAGACAGCCTCCGCGATAATCGTTCCTCGACGAGCCTTTAGAGAAATTTGTTTTCCTACGAGGCGGCGCGCCCACATCCGTTTCCGGGTCGCTGCCGGAGGACCGAGGAGTCCAGGGGTGTTTCTCAATCGTGAGTACGCTTGCTTGGTAGCACATGTCTGCCGAGCATCTTGCTTCAGAAGCTAGGCAAGAATACTTCCTGGCATTCGGAAAACAAAGAGTGGAACAGGCTAGCAAGTGTGCGTCATATGAGAGGCCCCGCCTTACATTTTCCGCCACAGATTTGGGGAAATTGGTCCGTGCGCAAAGCATTGTGGGGATTTTAAGACCGCGGAGTCTACACATGTGCAGCCTCGAAATTTCTCCTAACGAAGTACGCCGGGCTCGGTAGATTTCCAAGTATGCTGGAGATTGGAACAGTACTTCCAGTACACTCGATGATGTAGTATGCTTGAAATAGTGGCTCTGCAGCAGCTTTACTCACGATTGAGAAACACCCCAGGACTTGAACACTTGAGAAATGACAAACGGCTCATTTCAGAGGACTCGCGCGTGTCTGCTTGACACCGGGACGACCGGCGACCCTCCCCGACAGGCACTCGGACGCGAAGGCCCGCCCACAACTGCATGCACATCTGTGACCGCAGTTTTAATTTTGTATGTATTGTGAACGCAACGCTGCGCAAATCTGGGTCTGCCTCACACAGGGTGACTGGCTGTCTACATTATGTCTGTGACCCCACCTATTGTTCATTGATAAGCCTGAAACATGCACTTGTCAAGGTTCAGAGGCAAATATGGTAGTAGCCATCGATCATCTTAAGATAAGATATACTTTATTGATCCCAAGTTGGAAACATTTGCGTTACATCAGCATGTGTAACAGTTGTAAATATGCAGTGGTGTTTATTTGTAAATCATTTAGTATAATCACACAAATTCTGTGTTTTATATTTAATAATTCTGTATTCTTTATTTATTGAATATTCAATACCTGACAAGGTCGGAGATGAAAAACTTGGGTCGCAGGTTCCTCAACAGTGCATTACAAGACATCTATCAATATGTCTGTATACCTCCACCACTAAACTGTCGTATTCTGCACATTTTTTATACTATCTACATACATCTTATAAGAGTAAAATACGTATAATATCAGTTAAAATAAGTGCTTAAACATACAGTAGTTAACATTGCAGGAAAGCAATATATTAGTACTTTGTCAGGCTTAATATGTATACCCCCAAAGCTTTTTTCTTATTCAAAATAAGACCTTAACCTAAAGTATTCTTTAATGTTTAAATAAAGCCTTATTAGTTTGTCTGTCTGTGTCTCCTATTAATATCTAATAATTAGTGGTGCACGATAATTATCGGCCCGATAATTATCGGTCCGATATTACGAATTATGACGTCATCCCGATAAACCCGATAACAGTATTAATAGCCCCGATAATATACAATATATTTTTTGGGTAAAAAAATAAATAAAAATACTGCGGTGTGGGTGGATTGGGATGAGGGACGCTTGTTTTTCACTCGGCTCCTCCCGTTTTGCCAGTACTGTGTTATTAGTGGTTTAGGAAGAGGGGAGTTTTTCACAAATCCAGCGCTCCCTAACTCATGCCTGGCTGTGACGTAAATGGTGTGCGGCCGTGAAGCCAGGACAGTAAATAAACATGTCGCCGATAGTATGGGACTATTTCAAAGTTTCAGAGTTAGATAGTTCGCTTGCTATTTGTATTAACAAATGCAATGCAGAAGTTCCACGAGGAGGGAAAAAGGCAACGAGCTATAATACTTCCAACCTGATTTGTCACCTGAAACATCGCCATCGCTACGATGGTGTGTTAAAAGCGTACGAAGACGCCTGCGCTGCTAAACTAGCGGCGAATCCAAAGCCAGCTGCAAAGGCACCGGGGCTTTTACCTATCGACGAGGCTTTTGAAAAAGGCAAGAAGTTTGCCAGAGACGACCCCAGGGCTAAAACTATCTCTAACTTCATCATAGAAATGATGGCGCTTGACGAGAGTCAAAACTGTTCTTGGATTTGTTTTGTTCATAGTAGTAATGCTCATGTTATTTGCTCACTACTAGTCTTTTTTTTACCACCAGGTGTGTAAAAACTACAGGTACATTTAATATATATATATATTATATTATTATCGGTTATCGGTATCGGTCTTGAGAAGCAGGAAGTTATCGTTATTGGTTTCAAAAAACCAATATCGTGCATCCCTACAAATAATAAAAATAATACAATTCAATAACGTGCTTTAACCACCAGGTGTCCCTTTCTATCAGCTGTGCACCGTTATGGTGTAAATATACCAATATACCGATTGGATCAAATACAAAAGTCAGCCGAATTAGTATTGATACTGCAAGGAGACTTATATTGTGAAGAGAAATTGAAAATGTTGTTTAATTGCTGATATACTGTATTTATGATCCACGTCACATATTCAGTTTCGGCGGCAGTTCTTCCTATTTGTCTAGAAGTCTTCTCACCAGGGCTCTATAAATAGCAAACTACGGCAGATACGAAATATTTAATGCAGCCGAATCGTGTATTACAATGCCGTTATGTGAACTAAAATGTCCGTGCGGAACAATACCCCAACACATAGATCCGTGGGTGAATAATGTCAATCACCACATTACACACATCCCTTCACATTTAAATTTAAATTTACATTAAAGTATTTTGTGAGGCCTTCTAAAATGTTTCTAAATATAATTAGGGTTGTAGTTGAAGAGTTTGTAATGGACAACGGCACGTCCATTAATTCCACAACCACACACATGGATTAACATTGATTTAATACATTAATGTTTCTGCTAAAAGAGGTGTCAACCAGTTGGGGCAACAAGAATAAATAATTATGATATTAATATTGACAATAACAACCGACCGCCAGGGAGCGTTCTCATGGCGTTTATTATCAACGCTATGGGAGGTCTATGAAGGTCTATGGGACGCCCTGCCCGTTGAAAATTGACTGTTCTTTTGTTGCCACGTCACTGGAACTAAACTCATGTAGTGCAGGATGACCACGACACATAAGTTACACATTGAATAATCATCCAGCTTACCCAAGCAGCAGTGTAATACACTCATTACACATGTTGTTCTACTGTAGCTCATCTGTTCAAGGTGACTTCGTATTGAGCCACTGTTTGTTTGTTGGTATGTGGAGACTGGCTTTAACTCTCTCTATTGATCTGATCTGATATCTAATCAATTTCCAGGGCAGCATGCCTAAGGGATTCATCATCAGTCAAACTAGCTCTAAATTCACAGGAAACTACTGTATACTCAGCAAGAAGGGGATAGACCAAAAATAATGTAAACATCATTAAAAGTGACTTTGAAGTCATCCCTATAAGGAGGAGATCTCAGAGGCAGTAGGTTATTCAGTCTTTAAATTCAGTCTCAAAACATTTTCTATTACCAAGCACAGCAAAAAGTTGCGTGGTGTGACTGAAACATTGACAGTAGAGAGAAACAATGAGATCATTCTTCATTCTGCTGCTGTGGGATCACCTTAGGGGAACGATGCTGGACCTTCTCCATCTTTTTGGCCCCAGTTAATCAATGGTCCCTTCAAAAGTGGTAGATCTGCAGGCACATTCATTAGGCCATGTGCCAAGCTTTGGGAACATAACTGAACCAGTGTTTCATTCAAATGAGCTTAAAATGACAAGTGTTACTGTCTCGTGATAATTAACACTTGTTTAAGTAGTTTGCTGCATAGTAACTCCAATATTTAAACTTCTTTTTTTTAAAGTAAATAATTACAATTTGCAAGTACCAACAGGTTCTTCTGCTTCTGTGTGTGTGTGTGTGTGTGTGTGTGTGTGTGTGTGTGTGTGTGTGTGTGTGTGTGTGTGTGTGTGTGTGTGTGTGTGTGTGTGTGTGTGTGTGTGTGTGTGTGTGTGTGTGTGTGTGTGTGTGTGTGTGTGTGTGTGTGTGTGCGTGTCATGTTCAGGGACGTGTTCTATGAGTGGTGCAAGTATTTTATTCATGGTAATTGTATTTGATACATTGTTGAAGTCGTGTGGGCCGATCATGTAAGAGTTATGAACTTTGAGCACAAAGGCCAGCCCAATTGAACCGCCTGATTACAGATATTAAAGCTAGAAAGCCACGGTTAGTCTAACATAGTGGCAAAGCAGATGCATTCAAAAACACCAGTACAACAGTTACTAACCCACACTGTTCTTAAGTTATCCTTAACAAATAAGGACACAAATCTAACATTCCAGGCTACACCTCTGATTTCCGGGATGAATATCGATTGAAAAACCCTTCCAAGTCATTTATCAAAGTTCCAAACCCAATGATCAACGTTCCTGGATGTTGAGATAGTAAAATATTGAATTCATTTCTCTACAGGCAAAAGGCCCAAAAGTTTGAAAAGTGACAGTTAAACAACTGGTCAAAGAATTCCAGAGGGCGCTAGATGCATGCCCTGATTCAAACATGCACCGTCACTTTGTAAAAACTCACCAACAACATTTTTAAAGCCCACCTGATCCTGACGACAACATGGAAGTGGAAGAAATTCTTATTAGGAAATTATATTCCATGGAAGAATTATGTTAAAGATGTTAATTGAGGGTTAAAAAAATGAATATATGCCAAATGGTAACGGTACATTTTTGATCTCATATTTGTGTTATAGCCCAATAAGGAACGGGTCAAATTATTTCTCTACATCTACAGTAGACTATTGAATCGCTTTTTTATCTAGCACCATCAGCTGGTGAACAAATTGTCCATTACTTAATACTTGTCAAAAAATTAGATCCCCATCAACTTTATTTGTACTTTGTGTTTAGCAGTTATTAGCAAAAGTTAGCATACTACCAGACTTTAGGTCACATGGTAAAAAATGCTTAGTATTTAGTGAGTCCAAAGCCTCTTAGGGTTGCTGCATGTTTGCACTGTCATTACCCTCCAGACCACAATATGTCCGCTTCTGGAAGTTCCAGTATTGGCCAGGAAACAAAGAATGTCACTGGAACCCTTGCACGCAGTGGAAAGGAACAACAGGAGCTGCTTCAGAGCAGATCAGCAGGAACCCAGAGAGGAGGTTATTAAAAAACGACCAGAAATAACAGACAGGATGAACCACAGAGGCTGATTGTCAGCGCACATAGAGAAATGCCAGAGGGACTGACCCCTAGATTCCACCGGGTCCGTCTGCGTCGCGTTACAGCCGTGTTACGGCTGCGCCGCGGCATTCGCAAAGATCGCGGCCACTCTAGTCAATGGCTGCTATTCCACCAGACGCGCCGCATTACGGCTCAGAAGCGTCCCAGAAGCGTCTCGGCGCTGGGCTTTGCTCAAAATAGGATTCAAGTCTATTTGTCGACGCGAGGTGTTGCAGAGGCGCCGGGCAGGAAGTGGACCGGTCAGAGCATCCGGCCCATCCCCAAAATAAACTAATTTTGCCGACCCTATCCCTCCGTAGTCTTTCAAGTAGGAGGAGAAATGCCAGCGTTCTCCTCCGGTTTACAGGCACTGTATAAATTATATATATATATATATAGAATAGTTATGATGATGAATGCATTTTTTTTTTACTACTAAAATACAGCAACACATCTTTGATTCATGTCGTTTATAACTGGAATATTACAATTATTATTAACTTTGTCTGTACAAAGTAGCCTGTCCAGGAAATATGCCCAAATCAACAAAAACTGCAAGCCGGCAGGCAAGACGCTCTGCTTCTGAAAATGCGCCCGATAGGGTATGACACCGGAGGAGGCCGGACTAAAACCGCGGCACAGCCGTGACGCAGACGGACCCGGTGGAATCGAGGGGTGAGAAGGGAGTACGGCCTGATTTCATCTCCAAAATCTGCATTGCAAATCATGCAACACAAGAGCTTTTTCTTGATCTAACCTTTTACCCAAATTTCCATTTGCTACAGGGATTTAAATGGCCTACCAGCCTGATCTCATGCCTTTTAAAGAGGCACCATCTGCTCATCTACATTTGAAAAGGAACCCATCAAACCTCACCTTAAAGCTAAATCTCTACTTTTGGAATCCAATGTAACTTCAAGTGCTTTCGTTTCTGAGCTGTAACAATAAAGGTGAATCAGACACATTTCATTTAGCTAACGCTTTCATCCAAAGGGACGTACAATAAGTGCAATAAACCATAGAGATACAAACTACCACAAGAACAATGCACATATATTCACTTCAAACAAGCCAGACCAATGTGCTGGTGCATTAGTTTCAAATGGGCAAACTCTTTTTAGTGCCTTTAAAAAAATGTTTAAGAGATTAAGTTGCAAGTGAAACAGGTGGGTTTTCAGTGAGACAGAAGATATGTAATGGTGCATTTCCACTGCAGCGCGTAGCACGGTTTAAGCGTGCCGTGCCATCCCGGCCCGTATTTTGTTGCGTTTCCACTAGGGGTAGTTCCGGCTAACGGGTACTGTTTCACAGTTTTTCTGGCTCTCCAAAATCCAGGTTCTTTCCGGGCCAACAACCGGGCTGTGTATGCTAAACTATTGAGAGAATCGCTGGCAAGGGGGCTACAACTACAACAAAATGAACATATTTGACCGTGATTTAATTGTAATACACGTTTCAAAATGATGCCGAAGTAACAACATACTGATACCGGTTAGTAAAAACCATGAATTAATGCTTTGACAAGTCTGCAGACAGACGGCAGGTGAAAAACCTTTTAAAATGCGTGTTTTCTGAATGGAGATCGGCTAAGCTAACGTTGTATATGCTCCGACCGTCCACACTCACAACAACGGCCTATACAGACATAAATAAAGCAGCGACTGTATTTGCCATGACACAGGCAGTCTGTGGTTTGTACTTGTTTCTGAACAGATATTAGGAGCTGTGAGCTCTGAGTGCTAACAGCCAACGGCTGATGTTGGTTTTGTTTTCCGCATTGAAGATGACGTCACGGCTCATCACTGCGTTACTATAGTTACTACCCCAGTTCCTAAACTGTAATGGAACCGCAGCATAAAGTGAGCCTGGCCTACCAAGGCCTAACTATACTCTTCTAAGCCGTGCGAGCAGAGGCGCGGGAAGGTATTTTGAGTGGGGGTGCTGAGGTGCTGGACTCCAGTGAACACACTATTACGGGCACTATAGAGCACGCACAAAAGCACTCCCCACACGCAAACACACAGTACACCCGCGACTGTTACAATGAAGGCTCGATAATCAGCTCACGGCATATAGGCAGGGGTAAAGTGCTATTTTTTTACGAGTGGGGAGTGGACCTCACCTCCTCTAGGGGGGTCCGGGGGAATGCTCCCCCGGGAAGATTTGTTTTAAATATTGAAGTTGAAAGCATCAATCTGGTGCACTTTGAGAGCAACATTAAGAGATCTATGGATACATCTCGCATCTCGATGGATCGGTTCGCAACCGAGTGTGAAGCGGCTGGGATGAGGATCAGCACCTCCAAATCTGAGGCCATGGTTCTCAGCAGGAAACCGATGGACTGTCCACTTCAAGTAGGGAATGAGTCCTTACCCCAAGTGAAGGAGTTCAAGTATCTCGGGGTCTTGTTCTCGAGTGAGGGAACAATGGAGCGTGAGATGGGTCGGAGCAGCGGGAGCGGTACTGCAGTCGCTTTACCGCACTGTTGTGACGAAAAGGGAGCTGAGCCAGAAGGCAAAGCTCTCTGTCTACCGGGCCATTTTCGTTCCTACCCTCACCTATGGTCATGAAGGATGGGTCATGACCGAAAGAACGAGATCGCGGATACAAGCGGCCGAGATGGGTTTTCTCCGCAGGGTGGCTGGTGTCTCCCTTAGGGATAAGGTGAGAAGTTCGGTCATCAGGGAGGGACTCGGAGTTGAGCCGCTCCTCCTTCGCGTCGAAAGGAGCCAGTTGAGGTGGTTCGGGCACCTAGTTAGGATGCCACCTGGGCGCCTCCCTAGGGAGGTGTTCCAGGCACGTCCAGCTGGGAAGAGACCAAGGGGTAGACCTAGGACCAGGTGGAGGGATTATATCTCTTCGCTGGCCTGGGAGCGCCTTGGGATCCCCCAGTCAGAGCTGGTTGATGTCGCCAGGGAAAAGAAAGTTTGGGGCTCTCTGCTGGAACTGCTACCCCCGCGACCCGACCACGGATAAGTGGGAGAAGATGGATGGATGGATGGATGGATGAATGGATACATCTCTCAACACCCAGATGAAACACAACTGTAAGCAGATGTTCTTTTTCTTTATGGATATTTTACAAATCACTCCCCTTTCAAACTGTATTCTTGTTTTACTGCCATATAGTATTTCATAACTGTTTTTCCTTTATTCTCTTATTGTTTATATAACTATAATGATCATATGAAAGTGTGCCGCGGAAATAATCTTTTGAATAATTTGTGACCAAACCGTTTGAGACCCACTGAGATAACTTAGACTAAAGTTAACTAGTCTCTCTGAGTCTAAACACTCAGAGAGTCCTTTAGCTCACCTGAGCCTCTCAGTCTGAGAGGAGAGTTCTCCTCCAGCTTGTTGTGGAACCAACAGCTCCGTATGTCCGTTAGTGCAGCTAGCTAACCAGATGCTAACAACACGGTCCCTGCTGCTGGCACCGGTCCCTCTCTCTCTCTCTCTCCCTCTCTCTATCTCTCTCTCTCTCTCTCTCTCTCTCTCTCCTTCTCTCTCTCTCTCTCTCTCTCTCTCTCTAATCTCTCTCTCTCTCTCTCTCTCTCTCTTTTCTCTCTCTCTTCTCTCTCTCTCTCACACACACACACGCACACACACACACACACACACACACACACACCACACACACACACACACACACACACACACACACAGAGCCGAGCTTGAATAACACAAGCACACTTTTATTTCCATGCAACTCTTTGATTGGTTCTGGTGTCTTGCCTCTGTTGCATTCAATGAACACGGGAAATTACAGTCCTGCCGTCCTCCTCTAGTGTCTTGATGAGGTCACGTAAAGCACGGTTAATGTATTATATTACTTGAGGTAGAATTCTCCGGTGCTACAGAAAAACATTCGGGGCAGGCCAAAATATTATTTTACCAACAATGTGGAATTTATTGGCTACATATTACACAGATTATGCACAGCGGGAGCAGCAATAACTGTCAAATAATAATTCAGACAGGGGAGCTCCGCACCCCCTGCCTGCCGCTAGGGGGTGCTGCAGCGCCCTCAGCACCCCCCTTCCCGCGCCCATGCGTGCGAGGCCCTGCAGTGGAAATGCGCCATAAGACTCTCTGCTGTCCTGATATCAATGGGGAGCTCGTTCCACCATTATAGAGCCAGGGTAGCACACAGGGAGGGCCATGGTACAACTGTCAGTGAGGGAGAACTGTCCATTGGCTGATGCAGAGCAAAGTGCATGTGCTGAGTGTATGGTTTAACCATGCTGAGCCTCACTGAGTTCAATGGTGTTCACAAGGACTGATACAGGAAATCATTCCTGCCAACAGCAGTAACACTTTACAAAGATCACCTCTGGCACAGAACTGCTCCATAATTTTAGTTCTCTATCAACTATTCGCACATCTGCAATTTATAGACTATCATATGTACAGTAAACAGTATATGTCTCTGCTCTTGTAGTATACATCTATATGTCTGTTGCTGCACTTGTTTAGTCTTTTATTTTTATTTTTTAAAAGCTACTGATTTGGTCGGTGACCGTAGACTCTGTAGAGGAAAGAACTTACAGAATTGACAGGACTTGGATAAATGGCTAGACTGTAGATATGTAAACAAGTGTATTGGATTGCATTTATCTAGGTTTGAGACTCTTAAAAAGTTTAAATGTAAATAGAAAGACACAAGTGAAAGAATTGTAAGTTATTGTGATAAAATACTTAAGTAATTTCTGCAGCAACATTATTGCAACTAAGTCCAACAAAAACAAGTTGTAAACAAGCCCAAACTGTTTATCCAGGTTATATAAACCACTTAATGGAGGTCATAGTTAAAAAATAAACCAATAATAATCCCTTGTTATATAACAAAATGATGTCTACACAACTATGACAAATACACATGGCTAATGTTTTTTGCTGAATTGGCTATACAGTGTCTACAAAAGATAAGAAAGTAAAACAGAAGTTATATAAAGGCCATCATATTTTGTTCTCTGTATCAGGAAAGAAATAAAACTTCTCTTCGTGCAACACTATGGGATGTCTTGGATTAATAAAACTTGTTTCAAGCTAGGCTGACCTAACCTATAACCATATGTTGGAGAATAAATCATAACCTAGATCTGGAATTGTAACAGGAATATTTTCCCTCACCTCTGTTCTCTCCAAACCTGTGAGATTTTGCCACTCCAGACTCCCTTTAGCAATGTCATCGCACTGCCAGGATAAACGTTGGACCATTCATCACTCACACCCTGCAGTGTTTAACTCTAACAGGAAACCACTGGCCCATTATACAGCAGGTTAATGCAGGAAAGAATTCAGCACTGAAGTGAACAGGACTGTCATAAAGGATTCACTTCAAAGGCTCAGATGAGCATATCACTGGGAATACGGGGGGGGGGGTCTTTCTTCGTGCAACAACAAATTGGTCGTTGCTGCAAATGCAATACAAAGTAAACACTGTATAGGGTACCTTTTTCCTCTCAAGGGCCATTTCAATGTTTTCAACATCCTCCGACGGCCGTACAAATGATTGACCTCTGCTTAAAAATACTAAAATCACAGCCCATTCATTTGGCCTTTCTTTCATGCTGTGCAAAGAAAAAGCAACCTCTAAATCCAGATATCTGGCCATGACTCACGCACGCATGCACGTGCACGTGCACGGTTGTGGCATGACCACCAAAACAGAAATATATGGACACAAGATGTGTGCAAATGTATTTAGTTTCTTATCCATGTGGACATGATTTAAGTGGGGTGGGGGGGAACCTAACCTCCTCTAGGGGGGTCCGGGGGGCATGCTCCCCGGGAAGATTATTTTTTTAATATTGAAGTTAAAAGCATCAATCTGGTGCACTTTGAGAGCAACATTAAGAGATCTATGGATACATCTCTCAACACCCAGATGAAACAGAACTGCAAGCAGATTTATTTGTCTTTCTGGATATTTTACAAATCACTCTCCTTTCAAACTGTATTCTTCTTTATCAATAACAACTTTTTTTACTGTCATATAGTATGTTATACCTGTTTACTTTATTCTCTTTTTTTTATTATCAACTATAATGATCATATAAAGATGTGCCTTTACCTCACTGGTTGGAGAAAAAGCTTCTTATATAGTTATTGACTGTATGATCAGTATGACAGATGAACAGATCACTGGGCTTTCAACTAAAGACACAGCCACTCAAAAACTGCTGCATGTGTACGGCTCCTTGTGGGTACTGACATTTCTGAAGTGCCGGAGCGGCGTTCTGGTGCTCTCAGTCAGAACTGCACCCGTCAGACGAGACATATACCACGTGATGACACGTTAGGCTCGTGTTGTGTTCAAGGACCCTGATTTTGGCCAGGAAAAACAGGCACTCACTTGTTTAATTATTTTGCGGTCTAGATTTCTTTTTTTAAAAAACGTTTTGCTTGTGTTTATAAATTACCTCGAGGGCCGTACCAAATGGTCTCGCGGTCCGTATACGGCCCGGAGGCCGGAGGTTCCCCACCCCTGCTGTAGACTGTAGAACCTGCTCGATATCTGGGAGTCTTGTGTTTAAATCATTTACATATCCAGTGTCAGTTTGCAAGTGACCCCAAAGATCTGGGTCTTTTGTCAGCACACCCCAAAAATGCCAGAGAGTTGAACATTTAGACTTACATTTTGTAGGGTAAACTAGGCCTTACACAAGGCAAATACAAAAATATAGCTAAAAGCTCAAATATGTGGAATTCTACAATTCTAACTTTGTTACAGAAAGATTAATTCCTTCCTACATTACCCATAATGCAACCAGACGACCAACAGTTAGTGGGAAAATGGGGTGAGTCATGCTAGTAGCAGCTAGTGTAGCCTTTAGCCTGCAGAGATCAGGATACATAGTCTGCTGAACTTACTGCTAGACGTACTCCAAGACAACTGAAGGCACACTGTCAGGTCGCTTTTAGATATAATTCCCCTTTAACAGCATATGTGTTTTCACACTGCTGTGGTGATGGAGAAGTGTTAGCATGAATTCTCGCAGTCTCGCCTACAAAAACACTAATGTTTTCTTTATCAGAGACACAGAGGTATTATATCTTGTACCAGCACAGAACAGAGAGCCAAAGACAACAACCCCGTCTGCAGAAATGATCGATCAAAGTACAAGAACACACACACATGCAGTAACACACACTCAGGAGAAAGTGAATTGATGAATAATTCACTGAAGTTATCGATCTTTGTGTGTCTCTCTTTCTCCCCACATAGCAGTAATATGATCCAGGTGAGCATAGCTCCAAAGGTACGCACACATTCCCAAGATGCATTTGAAAAAACACAGAGGGCAACATGTTCTGTTTTATCTGAACTTTGCTTTCAAAAGATAATAATAATAATAATAATACATGGGACTTTTATAGCGCGTTTCATGAAACTCAAAGACGCTTTGACAGAGAATTAAGAGGAGAAAAAAGACGAGAAAAAAAAAAAAAGATAACAAAGAAATACAAAAAGAGATAAACAGAACATAAAATAGGGGGGAGGGGGGTGGTCAGTGGTTGAATGCAGTATTGAACAGGTGGGTTTTGAGTGATGTTTTGAATGCTGTGAGGGAGGAAGAATCTCTGATGGATTGGGGTAGTGAGTTCCCGAGGGTGGGTGCAGCAACGGAGAAGGCTCTGTCGCCCCAGGACTTGAGGTTGGTCCGGGTGGGGAGGGACAGGAGGTTGGCAGCAGCAGAGCGGAGGGAGCGAGTGGGAGTGTGTCTGTGCATGGAGGAGGTCAGTCAGGTAGGATGGGGCCAGGTTATGGAGGGCTTTGTATGTCATCAGGAGGATCTTGTACTGAATTCTCTGGGGGATGGGGAGCCAGTGGAGCTTGATGAGGATGGGGGTGATGTGGTCACGGATTCGGGTGTGGGTGAGTAGATGGGCGGCGGAGTTCTGGATATATTGAAGAGAGGACGGGTGAGGAGGATGGAGTGATTGATGGTGTCGAAGGCAGCGCTGAGGTCAAGGAGGATGAGGATGTTGAGGTTACCAGCATCGGAGTAGAGGAGAAGGTCATTTGTAATTTTGAGGAGTGCGGTTTCGGTACTGTGGTTTGAGCGGAATCCGGATTGAAAAGTTTCATAGAGGTTATTAGCAGAAAGATGATGCTTAAGTTGTGACGCTACAGCGCGTTCCAGAACTTTTGACAGAAAGGGTAGGTTCGAGATTGGTCTGAAGTTATCAGGGTTGTCAGGGTTTAGTCAGGGGTTTTTTCAGAATAGGGGTGATAGCAGCTATTTTTAGGGACGGTGGGATGGTGCCAGAAGACAGGGAGGAGTTGATTGCTGTAGTGATGAGTGAAGAGAGAGTAGGAAGGCAGGCCTTAACAAAGCTGGAGGGAATGGGGTCCAGGGTGAACAAATGTTCATCAAATTAAGATTATTGAGATTTGGACAACATGAATATTTCTAAACAATATATTTATTATTGACTACTATGGACAGATAATATATTCATTAGTGACTAGGGATGTAACGATGCATCGAGAATCGGTTAAAAATCGGTGCAGATGCGTTAAGATAAAAATCGGTTGAGCTAAAAAATGAATCGCGATGCAATTTTTTAAACGGCACAGGGCGTGAACTAATTTAGCTTGTATTTGATTCGATTCGCTGGAACAGCAGTCTGGACATGATTGAACGCTATCTAGAACAACAACTTGCCGTTGCAGCTGCTCTCCTCAGTGCAGACGTCCGATGAAATGCCCGTGAAATCGACACACTGGATAACTCGGACATCCATGATGCCGAGGAGGCATCCTGTTTGTGTCCCCCCCCACTTTTCAAATGTGTTTATTATTACATTTTAACGCAATCTCCACGGAGGAGCACACATCCTCTGTGTGTGCGTGTGTGGCACGAGCGCATTTTGTGACAGTGAGCGAGCGAGAGAGAGCGTGCACCAGTTACTGGGATTGTTGGTGTCTAGGTGCTAGCTGCGCTAATGGGTATACAGAGCAGTTAATACAACAAGGTGGAGGGAGAGCTCTCTCCTGTCAGACTGAGAGGCTGATAACTACAGCTCAGTGAGGTAAAGGACTCTCTGAGTGTTTAGATAACACTTTAACTTTAGTCTAAGTTATCTCAGTGGGTCTCAAATTGTTTGGTCATCTATGTAAACAAATATGTCCAATGCACACCTTTATCTATTTAATATAGTTTTGAAAAACAAGGAAATAAATCATTCCAATATGTAGGACAGTAAATAAATAAAAAATACAGTTTAAAAGGGGAGTGATTAGTAAAATATCCATAAATAAAAAGAAATACAGTGTTTCCCCTTAATGTATCCCCATTAAGGATGCTTTATCCAGCATTACAATGGATATAAGTAATATAAGTAAGACTCGAAAGGATGATAGCCTAACAATTAAAAACTTCTGAAAACGGTGGAAAACACGGAAAGGATCATGAAGGAAAAAGATGAACAGATTGTGATGCTGGAGAGAAGGATCAGTACACCAGAAAAGAGGACATCGTGGACTGCCACACACTTGGAAAGCCGTCGGAAAATGGAAAGACAAAAGTGTGCACGATAGGGGTGTAACGGTTCACAGAAGTCACGGTTCGGTTCGTACCTCGGTTTGGAGGTCACGGTTCGGTACGGGTTCGGTACAACAAGAAAAAGCAAAAAAAAGTCCCAAATGCCTAATTCCAGGTTTGTTGTTATTTCTTTTTGAACAGTAGTGAAAGTTTCAGTTTAAAAATAAGGAACTCTGACATTTGGAATAATTAACTGTATTAAACAGTTAAAAACAAACCACAAACAGTACCACACACACTCAGATGGCCATATTATCTATAATGACTGATGTCAAACAAAAAGGTTTCATCAAGCTGTAAAACTAAAAAGAATGTCTTGAAAATATTACATCATAAATAATAAGAAAGTGTTTCAAGAGCGCATATGCCAAAAGCTTCCGTTATTTATTTTGGTCTCTCGGCTTTCATGTCTGTTGGTTTATTAAAAACAGCGGGGATCAGCTGTTGAACTGCTGCTGTCTTTTGCCGAGCTCCAGTGATTGGCAAATCTGGGTGATCCCTTCTGATATGATTTAGCATGTTTGGCGTGTGTTTCTATTAGCATACCGCACCGCTGTCGAACAACGCCGACACACCGTCTTCGTTCGATCCACCACTCGCACACTTCATCGATATTGTAGTCCACAGGGAACTCGAAATGTTCCCACACAGCTGATTTAAAAGAAGCAGGTGGGTTCTAGCTCCTGTGTGTTATCTGAAATCGCCATACTAACTTTTCTTCTTCTTGTATTTTGTTCGTTTTGTTGTTTTGTTTCTTCTTGTTCTTCATTTGTTGTTTAAGGGCGGCTGGCAAACAGCTTTTAGGCGCAATACCGCCCTCTGGATTATAAATAGTGTAATGGATACTGCCCTGAATGACAGACTTTTTTCCCACTTGTAAAAAAAAGGCGTATTCGTCGTGTGACTGCATGTGCCGAACCGTGACGTCCGAACCGTGATGGTACGGGACGAATACGGATACCGTTACACCCCTAGTGCACGATGATCAACGCTAAGAAACTGAAAAGAACGTGAATCTACAATAACTAGCATCTGACAAAAAGGAACGCTGGGATGGCAAAAACGGCAACGGACCTCATCAAGAGCAACGAAGGAAAAGTCTTACTTGTGAAAAACAATGAGGACTTATCCAGATATTCACAATGTTTGCAAGCTGCCACTTTATCAAGTATGATAGTAAGGATAACGGCCAAATGACCTTTGGAGAACAACAAAGAATAAAGACCTAGATTTCGTAAATGAAAATCCCCAAAAAGATAACTGCTTCGACAACCACATTGATCCAGATTACATTTTTTACAGAAACCTAAAAAATGCCGCTACTACAGTGATAAACTCTTCTATACACAACTCCACTACATTAAAGGCCTTTCATTAATCCACTTTAACGTTAAAAACACACTCTGCCAGATTGGTATAAAGTCTCTCCGCCTGTCATAACAACCTCCTTGAATCTGTCACCGTAGAAATTGAGCTTAAACAGAAGAAACATATATTTGTCTCATGCATGTATAGAACACCAGGTAGTGATATTGAGGAATTTGATGACCTAGTGCAGTGGTTCTCAAAGTGGGGGGCGCGCCCCCCCTGGGGGGCGCAGAGGCATGCCAGGGGGGGCACGAGAGACCAGGAGGAAAAATGGTTATATTAAAAAAAAAAAAAAAAAAAAACATAATTTGAAAAATTATTGATTCGAAAATAATATAATGCAGTACAGTACTATTACGTCTGGGTCTCTGTGTTTCATTAAAGCTCGACTGTGTGTGTGTGTGAAACGAGCCATTTTGTGTGCACGAGCGAGAGAGAGCGCACCGGTAGGCTACTGGAGATCGTTGTTGTTAGCTTCTGGTGCTAGCGAGCTATGCTAACGAATATAAGGAGCTTTTTCAACAACAAAGTGGAGGAGAGTCCTCTTCTGTCAGACTGAGAGTGAGCTAAAGGACTCTGTCAGTGTTATCTCAGTGGGTCTCAAACGTTTTGGTCACCATTAATGTAAACAATTATTTCCGAGGCACACGTTTATATGATCATTATACAAAAACAAGAGAATAAATGTAAAACAGGTATGAAATACTATATGACAGTAAAAAAAGAATAAAGTTTAAAAGGATGATTTGTAAAATATCCATAAAGAAAAAGTAAATCTGTTTACAGTTCTGTTTCAAATGGGTGTTGAGAGAGGTATCCATAGATCTCTCCATGTTGCTCTCAAAGTGCACCAGATTGATGCTTTTAACTTCAATATTTAAAAATAAATCTTCCCGGGGGAGCTTGCCCCCGGACCCCCCTATGTGAGGTCCATGCACACACCACCTATAAAAATAGCACTTTACCCCTGCTTACACCTATATGCCGTGAGCTGATTATCGAGCCTTCATTGTAACAGTTGCGGGTACACTGTGTATTTGCGTGGGGATTGTTGCAGTAGAAAATTCCACTGTAGCGCCGGGACATTCATGGGAAACCCTAAATGTTTGAGCACCCTCTATGAAACGTCAAGCTACCCCACAGCACCCCCAAAATAAATCTCTGGCGCCGCCACTGAGCCTGACTATTTGTGTTGGGGGGGCCCGACTTTTTTTTTTCTCCAAAGGGGGGGCCTGACAGAAAAAGTTTGAGAACCACTGACCTAGTGGAAGAAATGCTTGGACCTTATTGGAATAAAATTCTCTATTTGTGTGGAGACTTTAACATTGATCACCCTTGGTCTTCTCACTTACAACCAATCCAACTAGGATAACTGATTAACTGAAACGTTAATTGACAACATCTTCACTAATGTTTTAGAAATGGAACACCACAGTGGTGCTTTCAGAACAGATGTCAGGGATCAATTGCCCGTTTTTGGAAAGTGGAAAATAACCTGTTCTTAATAAATACAAAATACATACTTTTTTAAACGGAAAATAAATGAAAGATCTCTGAGCAAATTAAACATGAACCTAAAAAATGAAATGTGGCAGGCTGTTAGATAAGATAATATAAGATAGAACTTTATTGATCCCAATTTGGGAAATTTGGGAAATTTGAATTCGAGCTTCAAGATGTCAATAAATCCTATAATGACATAGCCCAATATTATGCCCCAGCCAATATGGATTACAGAAAAAACACTCCATCTCATCTGCAGTGATTACATTGGTTGAAGAAATCACAAATAACATTGAGAAAGAATGTACTGGAATATTCATTGACCTCAAAAAGCTTTGGATACAGTAAATCATGATATCTTTCTAAAAAAAACTAGAACATTATGGCATTAGGGGTCGAGCTAATGAGTGGGTCAAGAGTTAACTGAGGACAGCAATATGTAGAGATGGGAGAATCAAACAAACTTCCAATAATATGTGGAGTCTCACAAGGTTCAATTTTAGAACCAAAACTATTTCTGATTTACATGAATTATATTACCAACACATCAAACATGCTGACATTAATTTATTTGAAGATACCACCATTCTCTGCTCTTACCATAACTATTGCTCCCAAATATGGGGAAACACGAACATAACAAATATACAAAAAATAATTGTATCCCAAAAAAAAGTAATAAGAACAATATGTGGGGTAGGGAAATGTGAACATGCAACTCCGCTACTTAAAAAACTAAATGTATAAAAATGTGTTGACCTTGTTAAGCTAAAACAGTGCTGGTGATGCCACAACAAAATGCCTCATAATGTCCGAAATCAGTTCCAAATTAAAGTCAGCAAGTACCCTTCTAGGCAGACTAACACTTTTTGTAGAAAGCCCTACCATTAAACCACACAGCTTATCCACACAGCCCTCTCAGGTCAGCGGAGCAACTGCTCCTGAATGTGCCCAGAACCAAGTCAAAGCGGAGAGGGGACCGTTGCTTCTCTGTAGCGGTTCCCACACTGTGGAACGATCTGCCCATGCATATCAGACAGGCCTCCACACTGTCTGCTTTTAAATCGCTTCTTAAAACCCACCTCTTCACCTTAGCGTATTAACATATTTTAGAGTGTTGCTTTTATTGCTTTTAAATTGTCTATTGTTTTTACTTGTACTTGTTTTATGGTGTGTGAGCTGTGCTGTGCTATTTTTTGTATTTTTTGTTTTGTTTATTTGCCTGTACAGCACTTTGGTCTGGAGGTTTAAAGTGCTCTATAAATAAAGCTGTATTGTATTGTATATTAGGTCCAAATCAAAGCAAATCAAGACTCTTTTATTTTATTAGCAGACTCAACCTAACCAAAAACGGGTATACCTAGCTGCTATTTTGTTTTTGTTTTCTTGGTCATTGTGCCTTTGGTTTAACTGAAAACAATTATATGGATATATGATAATGATATTTCCACCACCTACTCTGTTAAGAGGGATTACCTGAACTGTGATAATAAATATACCTTTTCTTATATATTCAAGACTTTGTCTCTGGGTCGTGCATTTGGGTTCATCAGTTTGTGTCAGGCTGCCAAAAAAAAAGAACAACAACGAATATCCGAATAACGAAATTGAAAACCGAATAGTAGGCCAATGACCGAATATTCAGATATTCGGGTACAGCCCTAGTTCATATTGCAGCTGAGATAGGCTTCCATATTTACAGTGACACATTCTGAGGAGCTTTAGTATTCACTGGATCAGTGAGTCCTTTTAGATTGTCCTTTTGCACTGCATGGGGGTGAGAATAGATTTCATTTGATCTATTGGTAAAGGGAATATTGTTAGGTATTTATGATGGTGACACATTTGGGGCATCTGTTTTTGTTGCTGTTCCTGTTCATACAACGAACTCTGTGATGCGCATCACGAATGGAGTATGATTTGTAACATTTCTCAAGAAAATTACAAAAGTCAAACTCACTCCACTGAACCAACTTGTGAACACTTTAAGCAGCCGACAGGTCACATAATCAAAGGTGAAACATACATCAGCCAGAATCAAGATGTATGGGTTTAAGACCAGCCTGTCCTCCTACAAAAAACGACCATATAGGTCGATTGTTCAGCAGCTAAATACGACCCAGAGTCACGTTTTAAAGTGTAGCACCTCTAGTGGTCGTGTAAGAAACAACATGCTCCTGTCGATTGCAAACGCTCCGGAGGGTCGTTTATTCACAAATAACCCTCTCTGGAAAATCCTAAATTGTAGAATAGTTTGGCCATTAAAATGCTTTTTTATTAGATTTCTAGCGAGAAGTGTATATTGTACTTTTATAATCTACGTCCAGTGGATGTGTAGGATCTACAGTTTGATAGATATACGAAGATGATTTGAGGTCTCGCCAGGAGAACGTATATATGGGGCAGCTTCCATGTAAAGTTAGCGTAGGTAAAAACAGTTTTTCCGGTCTCGAAGTTTTCATAATAAAACCGGAAGTATTCCCCACACTGTCAAATGATTACACAGTGATATCTCCATTACTCATCCACTAAAAAACATCAGTTTATCCTTGTTAATTACACAATATTGATTGGTTTAAATTGTGTACAATGCTTTTGTGTTTTTAATAGGGCTGTCAGTCGATTAAAATATTTAATCGCGATTAATCGCATGATTGTCCATAGTTAATCGCGATTAATCGCAAATTAATCGCACATTTTTGATCTGTTCTAAATGTACCTTAGAGGAATATTTTTCAAGTTTTGAATACTCTTATCAACATATGAGTGGACAAATATGCTTTATGCTAATGTTTACTATCATTTGAACAATGACAAATATTCTCATGAATATTAAACACAACAACCTCTGAACATTACAAATATTCGCCTCAATTCAACCTGGAACCTCTCTCATACAATAATACAATACAACTTGTGTGTGAGTGTGTGTGTGTGTGTGTGTGTGTGTGTGTGTGTGTGTGTGTGTGTGTGTGTGTGTGTGTGTGTGTGTGTGTGTGTGTGTGTGTGTGTGTGTGTGTGTGTGTGTGTGTGTGTGTGTGTGTGTGTGTGTGTGTGTGTGTGTGTGTGTGTGTGTGTGTGTGTGTGTGTGTGTGTGTGTGTGTGTGTGTGTGTGTGTGATCGTTGGAGCTATGTGCAACTCAAGGCATATGCTCGAACGGGGGCTGTCTGGACGCTGCAATCATGTTGCGCAGTATCCGTGCTGAGTGTGCTGACTTCTCGTACAATGTCCCACTGTCTAGCTTCCTGCATAAAGTCAAGTGCTCGGCGCAGTTGTGGCGAAATGTCGCTTCTCTGTTTTCATTTAAACAGCTCCTTATATCCGTTAGCGCAGCTAGCTAGCACCAGATGCTAACAACAACAATGCGCGTAAGGTCTCTCTCTCGCTCGCTCCCAATAGCCAGTCGGTGCCTGCCGGTGAGCGTGGAAGTGTGGTCTGCTTGCAATGGGCCTGGTCTACAAGATCCACTACACCTCTATGGTACCCATGTACATGTCAAAATTCTTCCCAAAGGTCAAGGAATACCATGATCATAACACCAGAGGGAGCTCCACAAATCATGTGAAACCCAGATTTGGCACAAAAAAGGGAGAATACACGTTTCGCAATTATGCCACATCAAGGTGGAACGCTCTTCCCACAACTGTAAAGGAAAGTAAAACTATATTTAACTTCAAAACCTCTCTTAAAGAGCACCTTCGGGGGAGAGCATTGCAAAACTGGCCCAGGTAATGGTACAAATCTCAACCTGTCGTACAATGGACAGCTTCCCCCCCCATCTATATACTCGCATTTTAGACTCTGTTACTAACTGTATATCTGTAGACTTGGTAGGCTATGTCTTAAATGTCCGGTTAGGATGTATTAGAACGAAATCTAAAATTAAAATTGTAAATAAGCAATCTGTATGTAAAAAACCACCTGTATGTAAATTGTAAATAAGCCATCTGTATGTCAAATATGTCTTATATGTCTTAAATGATATGATGAATTGGAAATGGGGGACCCTGATGTAAACAAGACAAAAGTATTTCTCTGGTCTGCATCCCCTTAACAATTGTATGTTTTGAGCTGTACAGTACCCAATATACAAGCTGTTAATAAACTTTTCAATCAATCAATCAATGCCACAAGCGGGCGGCAGGAGCGGGGCTGTCAGCATCAGCTTGTAGATGGTATTTTAAACTCGATGCGCTCTGAAACTACGGGGCGGCAGAGGAAAAAAAATACACATGCGTTAATCGCGTTAAAATAATTAGTGGCGTTAATTTTTTGCGTTAACGCGTTATTAACGCGTTAACTTGACAGCCCTAGTTTTTAACCTTCGATTCGGAGAAACAAATTGTTTTTTCGGAGTTTAGACACTACAGAGTTTCCGAAGACACTACACTACCCAGAATCCCCAGCTATCGTTTGGGACTACAACATCTTCCTTGCTTTACAAACCCCGTGATTAGCCCTCAAGCTCTGTGATTGGATGTTGGAGTGGCAGTGCGACAAGGTTACGCCGAGTGTCAAACAGCTCTTTGAAATGGAATGGAACCAAGGCAGACTTTCCAAAACTGGACTTGGACGGGTCCAGCCCAGCCCTCCCCCCCAGAATAGACCTATCGCTAAACCACGCCCCAAATAGAATTTGTCCAATCATATCACAGCAAAAATCCCTCCTGGCAGTAAACTCGGACATCACCAGAAAAGCCGTTTGTGGGGCGCATCAAACCAAAACCAGACGTCTGTGATCGAAAACCACTGTGAAGAGTTCAGTTTCTATGTTTA
Source organism: Gymnodraco acuticeps (assembly GCF_902827175.1). Classification (NCBI taxonomy): domain Eukaryota; kingdom Metazoa; phylum Chordata; class Actinopteri; order Perciformes; family Bathydraconidae; genus Gymnodraco; species Gymnodraco acuticeps. Next base: position 935,865 of record NW_022990186.1, on the reverse strand, counting down.
TTATCTAGCTAATATCTGATGGTGAAACGCTGTGCGTGGGGTACCTGTAATTCGGACACCAGGTACCCTAAAAGACTGGATGGAGGAGTATATTTCGTACCTTTTCCGAAGCCCAAAAGAAAACTCAACAAATGCAAGCGGTGGATTATGCTGTGTCGTCGACCACATAGCACATACACAACTGAATGTGAAGACAATTACCAAGGACACTTATTATTGCTCAAAGGTAAGGTCAATTCATAAAGACATAATATTTGACGGCATGTATTAGAAACGTAGACCAAACTATTAGTTTGCTAACGATTGACTTTGACTGCCAACTAGCTAGCGTATATCCAGCCCAGCTAACTAACGTTAGCTGCCAACTTGTTAGCCAGCTAACTAGCTACAGTGTTATCAACATCAACGTTTGCTGTCTGACTTTTCGTCCTCGCTAGTTAGCTGGTGTTTTTAGCTAACTGTCTTTTCACCTCAAAGCACTTCAGAGATGGGAAGCCAACTCTGGAATATCCAGATCCCATCCGGGCTCTCGTGTGTGCTGCTCCGAAAAGACACAGACCCTCAACCAGAAAAAGGTAACGTAACAGTCAGCCAGGTGCATAACAGTGAAAATGATGACCAACAAGGACAGTTATAGTTATAGATTTAATGTAGTGACCACCACTGCTAACATTGACTTGAACTCCCCCCGCGGCCATTGTCAACAGTCATTCACGGTCGGCTTTGTTTGTCCGAGTTTTCAAAGGGGGCGTGGCTTAGCGATAGGTCTATTACACATGCTGGCTATTGTGTGTTTCACAACATGTTCTATGGCACGACTGGGAATTGTAGTTTTAAAACACGTTTTCATATTTCCCACAATTAGAAGTTGCCAGTATTAAACTGTATACATCCCTGGAGATGTAGGGGATACGAAACACATTGGTGTTATCAAATTTAAAATATATAATTAATACATGGGTGAAAATGGCTTGTGTCCATAATGGGCAGCATTTAATATACCCACATGACAGCTAAGGTCAGAAGAGGTTTATTTAACAGCTGGTCTTATGTCTGTGACCCCTCCTGTTGTTAATTGATAAGCCTGAAACATGCACTTGTATAGGTTCAGATGCACATTAGCAAATATGGCAGTAGCCATCGATCATCTTAAGATAAGATAAGATACTTTATTGAGCCCAAGTTGGGAAATGTTTTTGTTACAGCAGCATGTACTACTTTGTTCTACTCCACTACAATTCAGAGGTTAACCTGGTATTTTTACTCTACTACATTTATTTTTGTTACTTTGCAGATTCTGATTAATGATGTAAAATATAAACAACCCTTAAATCAGACTTTAGTTACACCTGAGTCAAATTCAGCCTTATCAGTTTGTCTGTTTTGCACATCCTCCTGTTAAAGGTCACATGTCATGCTTTTCCGGTTATTACCCGTCCCCTTGTGTGTTATGAAGGTTTTTATGCATGTTAACGGTGTGCAGAGTCAAAACCCTCAAAGTACACCATGTAGCGAGTAAACTCTAATACAGAAAATACCTCCCCAAAACGCCTCGTTGGTGAAACGTCATCATCCATTTGATTCTTCCGGGGACATCTGATGTCATGTCGTACCCGGAACGAAATGGACCAATCCGTGGAGCCGTTCCGTTACGTCCGCGGAGCCGTTACGTTAAGCCCCCGCTGATTGGTCCAAATTGACCAATCCACGGACTTCCTCACACACACAGTGCATGCAGCTCTGCTGATCTCTCCTCCCTGGCTGATAACAGACAGTTGGGATCGCGGCGAAATTCTCTCTGCAGACCCATTCTCACAGCGTTTATCAACCTTTTTCTTACTCAATATCAAGCCACACTTATTGTTTTTACTTCGGCTGTGACTTTGTGTGTGCTCAGGGTGAGTTTGGCTGCGTTTCGCTGTGTATCGCTAAACAAGGAAATCACACCTCCACGGAGCTTAGCGCGATTCACAACGTCCCGACTGGTCCCGACCAATCGGAGCACACTGGGCTCACAGGGAGGGGGGGGGCAAGAGCTGCAACGAGCCGTTTAGTGGAGAGAGTGAATACACGTAGTTTACAGAGATGCTGTATGCGAAACAATGTGAGTTTGGAAAATTGCACAGTATAAATCTATTCTAGTATACCTCAACAATGGAATTATGATCAGTGGAAATGGCCATGACATGTGACCTTTAATATCTTTGGATGTCCTGCACTAAACTGTTTTATTGTAGAGGTCACTACAGTATCTGCTTGATATTTTATTTTCTATATTTCTATCATTGACCCCTATTTTGTATGTAGGCTACTCTTAATATTAATATTTTGTTTTTTATTTGTGACAGCTCCCAGAGCTGTCAGCGCAGCGCCTCCACAGATCTGGCGCACTAGGCGAACATCATTGCCAGTGCGACGGGCCGGCCCTGGTCTCAGGTTACGCTGTAGGAAGTGTAGGTACAACGCTACATTTCCCGCCCCGCCGCAGTCATACAGTAGGCTACGGAGAGCGGCGAGAAACATTTCCTCAGGCATCGAAAAGCGGAACCGAAATTCACATTCCGAAATGATGCCGTTGGAATCTAAATGTAATTCGGTATCCAACCCTATCTTTAAGTCAGTATCACAACAGAATGTTCCAAACACTTCACCATTTACAAAGCACAACTGAAGGAACAGAACACCTGGTATTAGAGAAAATGAAATACTTTGTTAAAAACGATTTAGCCTAACCATTAATAAAAAGAATGGATTGTGTCAGTGTTGAATGTTTCTGAGATGATTCTCACAGCAGTTACAAACATTACCATCAGTTTGTCTAAAGAATAAACCAGCAGCCAGCTGTGTGTGTGTGGTGTGTGTGGTGTGTGTGTGTGTGTGTGTGTGTGTGTGTGTGTGTGTGTGTGTGTGTGTGTGTGTGTGTGTGTGTGTGTGTGTGTGTGTGTGTGTGGTGTGTGTGTGTGTGTGTGTGTGTGTGTGTGTGTGTGTGTGTGTGTGTGTGTGTGTGGGCTTAGCACAAGTGAGGTCAGCCAGCATTTATCCCGGAGAGAAGAGCTGTATGTCAGCCGGACCGTTATTTCATCAGCAGAGCATCACATTTAAAGAATGAATAAGATAAGGTATGTTACTAAAGTATTTTCTCCATGTGACAGTAAGAAAAGCAACATTTGTAAATTAATAAAATAAATGATGGCTGAATTCCATTTAGCAGGTTTTTCAGGTTACCAACACGTGTACAAATGTAGCAATTGTCTACCCTGTTCATTTCCTTATTGTGAAGTAATGATAACACTTAATTCAACATGACATAAGCCATTGATAATGTAGGAAACATCAGACAAGTGTACATAATCAATTGCAAAAATAGTTTGGAAATGTGTTCAAAAGAATTGAGAATCAATAAATAGTTTTGTATGATATGCACAATTGATGATGATGTGGAGGTTGAACAAGAATTTAGATTTTTAAGTAAAAATTGGAAAAAAAGTCTTATATCTTCAACAACGTGCTCTATGTTCTCCCCTCTACACTAACTGCACATGTGTAAACAAACATTTCATCATTCCTGACAATGGACACACAAAGAACCACAGCCAGAGGCACACGCCTTTCAGGGCAGAACCAGGGAGTTGTGACACATGGTTTAACGACAGAAGGAGTCAGAGGGAATGAGTCTGACTGCAACATAATCATATAGTGTGTAATTGCTCACTAACCATCACTTACTGGTTCATTACTGGTTCAAATGTAAGCACAAATCTTTGTCACATATTATGTTCCACAGTGGTCTAAAACATTGATCTGAATGCCAGCAGAAATATTTAAGTGTAGGTTTTGATCTTATCATGAAATTAGTTTTCAGGAATAAAATAGGAATCCCATCAAATGTTGGCATAAACACGAGATGTCACTAAAACTATAAGCAAATAATAGCAATGGTTTGGTAGTTTTCTTTTCCAGCCCAAACTGATGAACCGTTTGCAGAGCTCTGCAAAGCACCAGCCAGGAGTTCAGAGCAGCGGGCTGGCCGCTGCATGAAGCTTTGGGATAAGGTTGGGTTTGGTTTTGGTTCTTTATATTTATATAGAAGTATAATGAAATATAAAGACTTATATCATTTAGCTATAAATAAAGACATGGTTTCAGTTTCTGACGTCTGTTGCCTGCTAAGGATTAGGTTCAACTCTACACAAACAGGAAGGAAACAGTACTGTAGGGTTTCTTGGGATTTCTCCCGTTTACGCTGCGGGGGTCTAAGGACAGGCGGTGTTTGCTGTACAAACTGTTAAGCCCCCTCAGAGAAATGCGTAATTTGTGATATTGGGCTGTATAAATATATTTTATTAATTGATTGATATTGATCAGACTTCTACTTCTGTGGGTTAAGCAGGAACCTGAACTTGGATTTACAGGCTATTCTACCATCCTCCATCCATGTGGTGGTTAAAGGGCTCCATGTGTCTCGGCTGGAAGCACAAAGCCAGTTAGTGATCAACAAAAGAGTGATTACATGTATTGTGAAAGAATGCAGACTGGCCTTCAGATTGATTTCTCTCAGGGTGTGTTCATGCCAAGCCTGTTCTGAGAAGTTTATTTAGACTTGATTGCACCACTGGTACAGGTAAACAGGTTCAAACAGAGAGTACACTTAAAAACCACGCTAAAACACCTGCAAGTCCCAGTAAGTGTCTTTCTAACTGTTCTTTGTCATTTTTAAAGAGAAACATCATCTGAATTTAGGGTTAGAATTGTATCCAAGAATCTCATTGGGTCATGCAGGATTTTGCTAAAATGCCAGGACATATTATATTGTGTTGGTAGGATCAGGGTGGATCAGGTATTCTGGGGGGGGGGGAGTTCTAAGGACTGGATTTGTTGGGACGTTTTTTTCTCCACACTAAACAAATAAAAGTAATCCCAGAACACAAATTCTAAAGCCAAGCTACATGATACAAATCCATTATAAATTGTTATTTAAAAGAGGAGCTCTGGGATGATTCTTAATCCTAAATTATGGTTCTATGGAATGTTTTAGTGATATCATATATTGAGATATCATGATACACAATTACACAAGACATCTCGAGATTGTGGTTTTGTTTTTATATGAAAATCTACATTATCACCACTGGAGATCATGTAACCAAAGTCAGTTTATAGCTGGACATTTTTTACTTTTTTTTCTATCATTTGACTTTTAAGTTTTATGTCAATTTTGCACAGAAGTTATTCATTTAATGAGAAACACTGTACAATAAGCGTTGAGCCCCTTGTGCCCCCCATAAAAGCAGGGTTTATAATGATGATAACATTTTAGTTGGATAGCGGCATTATCAATTTTATGTTGTTTTTTTTGTGCGGATGACTCTATACAAAACTAGTCATCTTAAAATGTTGAACACTGTCTTTGTCTCTTTTGTCCCACATTAAATGTGCCCCTCTCAAAAAATAACCGGCCCCAGCATGGCCCCCCCAGTCAAATGTATCCAGGACCGCCACTGCCAATATGTCCCTTCATATTTAGACCAGCTGTAATCATAAACAGGTAGAAATGTGAAGAAACATTTCATCTCCTGCCCCTCACATATCCAGGCAACATTCTTCACAGGTCAGGTGGAACTTCCACAGGGCCACACAAATTAGAGACAAGGTTCCAGACCAACGCTGACCTGTGTTTGCCTCCTGTTTGTGTGAGGATGTTTGCACTTTACAGCAGAGTGCTAATGAATTCCTCCTGTCTCCAGCCCCAGACAAACTGCAGTACTCTCATTAACAGCAGATCTGCACAGGATGGATGGTCTCATTAGAATGTGGGGCCCTCCATGCTTTAATTTGCTAAATTAGCTACAGTATTTATATTTATTTATCAACTTACATATTATAGAAGAGAAACCAGATCAAAACCTGCTCGTTTTATATATGCTGTACCTACTATTGACTGAGTCACAGTTACTTTCTGGTTTTATTTGATGCAACGGCAATCACTGGTTACTATGGAAACATTTTGACATTTATTTTGTTTCTTTCGCCAAGTCCAGGTACATTGTAGCTGTATCTTTGACTCAAAATTACAACTAGTTAGGCCCGAAGACTTGTGTTACATTTATTGAATCCCCCAATCCCACAACCAGGTGAGACAGCAGCCAGCAGGATTCAATATTCAAAGGTGTATTGTCATAACATAGACACAAAGGTGTAGTTATGTCATGTATGACAAACTTAGATCGCAGGTTCGTCAACAGCGCAATAACAAAACGTACAAAATAAAAACAATAATAATAAAAGAGGAGTCAGGAGCCAGCAGATCTACTGTGGGCGATTCTACTTCCGGTCTAATTAGCCCATATGACATGCAAGTTCACAGAAACAAATGTGAAACTATGTCAGAGAACCCTGAATGCTAGGTGTAGCATCACATAGTGGTGCAGCCTGATGCTGCTCTAATGACCGTATACATTATAAGATACAGGCTAAAGCTGTACAGTATATTACAGTAGGCCTATAGTGTAGCATAGTATAATATAGTACAGTAGGCTATGTATCTATCGATCGTAAGGCCTTCTAATTCTAAATGCATATGTTTAATCTAAATAAATGATTATTATTGTGCTGCCAAAGCAGGTGACACATAGGGAAAATAAGGACAAAGCCCAACACAGCTGGCCCTATAGGAACATTAACAGTATTTTAACCACTTCACGAGAAAAAGCCATTTAAACCTCGTATTTAAAAACAGGTCTTACCAGTGCTGCTCATGGTGCCAGTGTTCTCCTGGAGATGCTGCTCAGTACGCCGTTGCCACTGACAGGAGGACCGCAGGGGGCAGATCCACACAGCGGAGGACCCGCTGGGGGGGTGCAGAGGGCGGTGCAGAGGGGGGTGCAGAGGGGCTGTCCCTTGCTGTTATGTCGCAGAAAGCTCCCGAAGCAGCCGCACTGAGAAGACAAAGTCCCGCAGACACTGCAGTGTGCGGCTCTCTGAGCTGGGTGTGGGCACGGTGGAGGACGCGACAACAGTCAGGCTACCAGGAACCATAGGCAGGGTTTCCGGTGGAACATTTCAAAATAAAGGTTTTCTGAATGTTTATACTACTAGTCACCTATATAGGCCTATTGTTCTATTTATTAAGTGTTGGTATTCAGTTTCTGTACTTGTTCTTTACCACAATGTAAATATACAACATTTCAAGTAAAACTACTTAATCGAGAATGGTTTGTAACTGGTACTAAAAAGTGTTTAAGTACGATTAGGAAAATGTAGTCAAAGTATTTGATGTATAAGTGCTTATTACAGAAATAAATATTTTTAAATATTTTAAAGCAAAAGGAGCAAATCTTCACATTTAACTTTGAATAGACTTGAACAAAAAAAACAAATTGCTGCCAATACATTTTTTGTCCAATACATTCATAGTTTTAGTTACTTAAATATAATGTTTGATGGTTAAACCTGTAACAAATATGTTTAAAGCATTTTGTGTCAAACTCTGCATTTATAAAGTATATAAATCTATAAAATAAATGTAATGGAGTAAAAAGTACAAAATTGGCTTCCAAAATGCAGTACGAGTATAACATGACATGGAAATACTGTACTTAAGTACGGTACTTGAGTACATTTATTTGGTTTCTCTATCTGATCTGATCAAAGAAGGGTAGGGCTCTTAAAAGGTGCATATTAAAATGCACCTTATTCATGAATGTAGCAATAAAAAACCGAGTAAATAATATTATTTTCAATCTCCCAACGTTGAATATATTGAAGTAAAGCGCAGACTGGTACTGGAGAGGAGCCAGTTCACCTTCTGGGCCACTGCCAAGGTGCACTTGAGCAAGGGACTGAACCCCCAACTGCTCCCTGGTGCCAGGTAGACTGGCTGCTTCTCCGCTCTGGACCTCTCAATGCATGTGTATGTGTGAATATAACTGTGTGTATTTGTATGTACCCGTATAAGAAGCATGTGCGTGTATAAAAAACAGAGTGGAAAACTGAAGGTTTATGTTATTTTTTTTCTTTATCAGGTTTGGGGTGAGATTTATCTTTCCAAATAGGTGCTTGACTTTGATAAGTCTACATTGTACTTTAAATGTAAATTGTAAACACATATAAGTATACATCAAGTTGTCCAATTGAACTGACCTGCAGTGAAACTGGAGGTGTTGGGGCCAGGGCGTGGTTTTTGGGGATTTACCCTGATAATCCAGCAGGGGTTTGCTTTTTCAACATACGGATATACTAAAACCCAAGGCCTATAACAAAAATTGCATACTGTTATGAACATAGCCACAAAATAATGAATACACTTTCATGCTTTTACTTTGAAAGACTCGATACAAAGCTTCCGGTCTTATGCTCGGTAAACAGGAGCATCTTGTCGCTATTTGCTCAGCATCCACAGACTGCTCCTCATCACGGCACCGGGCGGACAGCGACACTGTACCGGGGACGCGGTTTCCATTGGGAATGTAGTCTTTTAGAAATAAAACGCACATTCAAATGAACAGTGCGCAGCTTATTCTGGACTACAAGCCAGTGCAGTGTAAACAAACTGCGTTGTGAATGTGCCTGGCAGAGACAGAACTGCATTTCATTTTTAAAACAGGTTGGAAAATCAGTTAGGATGTAACGATGAACCTTTGCACTGCGTTTATTTGTTTGAATAATGTCAAAGCACTTAAGCACAGTAGCTAGACATCACAGTGCTCATTTTGTTTCGGTGTCATCTCTGTGTGTGTGTGTGTGTTGTATAGCCTACAATTAACTGGGTCGGTGATCTTTTTTTAAAAGCCTCCAGGAAAAACTGAGGCGGAGGAAGTGGAGGAAGATGACCAGGAGATCACAGCAGGAAACATCTTCAGTGAAGAATATGTTAAACATAAATACAGAGCAGATTTTTTGTTTGAGATTTGATCAGTCAGAAATGGTCTTCCAGTAAATGCACTGTTTTTCAACAAACACAGACCTTATTTATATGAAATGATCTAAAGTGTATATAGGAAGAATAACACCATTACCAAGATTGAACTAATTGTAAAACATATTTGCAGAATAAAAGGTACCATAAGAATGGAACGTATATTATCTTTTGATATGATTCAATAATGTATTATGACATGATCAAGGGCCTTAATAGTACATAACTGCAAATCTATAGAGGAAGACGATGACATATGTGTGATGTTTATCCCATGGGTTATCCATAACATGTGTGTGGCCCACAATGGAACACAAACATGGTTGTATTGAACGTATCCCCAAATACAAAAGACAGCACAATGTGGCTGATATGTCAATTCTCCAGTATCAGAATAAGCATCAAATAAGCAACACTCCATAATAGAAAACCAACAAACAATGCAATATAAAAACATTGCAGTTATGTGGTTTTTGCTGCTGTTCACCTCTCATCTCTTGAGCTATTCTGCTCATCTCTCAGATGTAATCCTCTTATCAGATGAGTTTGTTTTCAAGTACATTTAGTTTTACCATAAATAATGCAGAATTGTAATTAGTTTCACACAAAAATAATCATACAATTGAGTCAGTGAATACAAATGTGTTGAAGAGGCTGGCTCATAATTTCAAATATTACATTTTAAAATTAAGATCTAGACGTTTTTTTGTGCATTCATTTTATATTATTGGTAATACATAATTGATACTTTAATAACCATGTGTTTTTCCATTCAGTACCAATTCAAATGAGTGTAAATAAGTAAATACCTGATAGGGCCTATTAAAAACAGTTGAATTAAATAGGGATATATTTTTTTTTTTAAAAATGTTATTCCAGAACATCATTTATTTTGTATACAAAATACATAAAGTCATAAAAAAAATGACATAAAATAAATACATAAAAATACAGTTTAATTTGTCTGATTAAATATACACAATTAGTTTTGATTGCCTTTTTATTCATACGGTTTTTAATGGCGCTACTTTATTGTTCCTTGGAAATAATGTGCTTGGTTTGGAGCATGGATGTATAATAACAACTGGTTTGGTTTGGAGCATGGATGTATAATAACAACTGGTTTGGTTTGGAGCATGGATCAGCGCCATATGGCATGGATGGTATAAGAACGTTTGGAGCCCATCTATATGTTTTATTTGTGTCACTGCGACACCATGGACATGACGTCATAACTGCGCGACTCCAAACAGCATGGCTCTCACTTCTCAGGCTTGCACTCGTGTTGAAAGTTAAAGTGTAAAGTGAATCAGAGTTATAATATAACGAACGACATGGATGTTCCCGACGCTAACGACGACAGTTTCGGAATAGAAGTGATTCTTCCTGACGGTGGGAAAACAGCGCCATGTTGTCCGCATGGTGAGTTTAAATCATGGACTGTTTAAATATAAAGCTGTTTAAATGCACTGAAGCACCAAGCTGTACACATCCAACATACTAATAACCAAACTTCTTTATGTTAAAGTTGCTCTGCTTTGTTATAAATGCACACACTTTCATTATTTAAACGAAAAAATGGCGTGTGAAAATGACAAAATGTAGCTAGTGTCGCAGTAAAATATCACATAAGTTGTAATCAGCAGTGGTGGATAAAGTATTCATATCCTTTACTTAAGGCAAAGTACTAATACTACCATGTACAATTACTCCATTATAAGTAACAGTGCTGTAATGATGGTACTATCTACTTAAGTAAACGTATTTAAGTAGGCTATGCTCATATATATTTAAGAAATGTGTCTAAAGGCAAAAGCAAAAGATCTTCACATAGGGTTTTTTTTTGCAGAAAATTACTTCCAATTTACAATATTGTTCCTAATTCATGTTCTGTCTTTTCACTCAATGGTTTGGTTTAATTGAATTACATTTTAAAAGTTCTTTATAATTTATGTTTGTAAAAATTAAAAAGTACATTATTTCCCTTTGAATTGTAGTGGATTAGAAGTATAAAGTTGCAAAATTGAAATACTTAAGTAAAGAACAAGTACTTCAAATTGTACTTGAGTAAATGTACTTGGTTACTTTGCACTACTGGTAATCATATATATTTCACAGAGATTGACTAAATAACACGTGTAGGCTATTATGTTGTATTAAGCCATATTGCAGGTAAACAAACCCATCTCTTTAACGTTAATGTCTACTCACTTTGCTGTTAATGTGTGTTTAAGAATTGATGCTATTACATTCAAATTAACTCTTTTTTTATCACTGAGTTTTTTTTAATCTTTTAAGAAGTACATGGCGGCACACCTACCAAAATCACCCTATGTCACTTGTGTTTTTCCAGGTCCAACCTTGCTATTTGAGAAAGTGAGCAAAGGAGGGGAGAAAGGCAGGAAGTTCTATGCCTGCTCTGCCTGCAGAGACAGGAAAGACTGCCACTTCTTCCAGTGGGAGGATGACAAGGTGTCCGAGGCCAGGCTTCTGGCCAGAGAGGCAGAGAACCAGTCAAAGAGACCTCCCTTAACCCAGCAAGAGCGCGTCAAAAGGTCAGAAGTCAATTTACAAAATGTGTACCAGATCACAGTCCTGCGAGGCTTTCTCTGGACCTTGGTCACAGATCATCTCATATTAGCTTTTACTGGAAGAATGTGTATCTGTTTAATAGTTCACCTCTGGCTAGCAGAGGACTCGCATCTCCATAGTTTCTTATGTTGCCCTGCTAACTGGACTCCATCACTTTACCCTTAAAAAAACATACTTCTTCCATCTGTATATATTGTCTTCTCACTGTTCCTACATTTATATTGAATTTCAAGGTTTCAAAGTTAAACGTTAAAGCGAGCTACCCGCTGCAGTGGAAACGCGCCATTATACTTCCGGTTTCCGGATAAGGGGTTACCAAAATAAGAGCACTGCGTGTAGCAGTATAATTAAACATTACAGGTTGTGAGTGACATTAGTTATCAAATGTATATATGTTTAGTAGGTTGTGGAAGTGCGCTCCAAAATATTTGTTTATCTTTATTGGTATTTATTATTTTGATATTATTTATTGTATATAAATGTATAATTTATTTTTTATTGGTTTTTCAGTTGAATTATACTTAAAGTTCAGGGTAATCAACTGTTAAAAACATACTGTTCAAATTATTATTTTAATTTGTTTTAAAGTTCAAAATATTGATATTTTCAAAGTCAATGAATAATCGTATTTAATAATCGTGATATCAATATTGACCAGAAATAATCGTGATTACGATTTTTGCCGTAATCGCACAGCCCTAATCGAAAGTTGTCAATGTTAAAGAGATATTCATAAATTACTTTAGTTTATTTGTAAATTAATTATAGTATTCACAGATCTTTTTTTTATTTGTGAAAATATTTAGCGTATTTGCTGATCCGTTTTACATTTACACATTTATTTATGAGTTTGCAAATCTTTTAAATGCATTTGTGGATTGTGTTTTACATTTACAAATCATATATTTATACTAGGGCTGTCAAGTTAACGCGTTAATAACGCGTTCATGCAAAAAAAAAATAACGCCACTAATTATTTTAACGCGATTAACGCATGTGTATTTTTTGTCCTCGGCCGCCCCGTAGTTTCAGAGCGCATCGAGTTTAAAATACCATCTACAAGCTGATGCTGGCAGCCCTGCTCCTGCCGCCCGCTTGTGGCAGACCACACTTCCACGCTCACCGGCAGGCACCGACTGGCCATCTGGAGGACCGGGAGGGTGTGTGTATGTGTGGCTCGAGCGAGAGAGAGAGACCTTACGTGCATTGTTGTTGTTAGCATCTGGTGCTAGCTATCTGCGCTACGGATATGGAGCTGTTTAAATGAAAACAGAGGAGCGACATTTCGCCACAACTGCGCCGAGCACTTGACTTTATGCAGGAAGCCAGACAGTGGGACATTGTACGAAAAGTCAGCACACTCACCACGGATAGTGCGCAACATGATTGCAGCGTCCAGGCAGCTCGCGTTCGAGCATATGCCTTGAGTTGCACATAGCTCCAACGATCACACACACACACACACACACACACACACACACACTTTGTATTGTATTATTGTATGAGAGAGGTTCCAGGTTGAATTGAGGCGAATATTTGTAATGTTCAGAGGTTGTTGTGTTTAATATTCATGAGAATATTTGTTATTGTTCAAATGATAATAAACATTAGCATAAAGCATATTTGTCCACTCATATGTTGATAAGAGTATTAAAAACTTGAAAAATATTCCTCTAAGGTACATTTAGAACAGATCAAAAATGTGCGATTAATATTTTAATCGACTGACAGCCCTAGTTTACACACAAATTATTTTTATGTTCACACAAATATTTATGAGACAAATCTAAGCCCATAGCAATGCATCTCGCCGCTTTCTGTACTGTTAGGCGGGGTAGGGCGGGAAGTGTAGCATAGTGGCAGGGTTGGGAAGCAAAACTCAGTTCCGAGTAAGAACAAATAACAATTGACCGGTACCGGGATTAAAAAGAGTTGTGAGGACAGGAGGCCGAGCCCCGCGGACCGCAGCTCTCTCTCTATGCTCCGTATCAGCTGATCGCTGCACGGTGCAGCTCAGTGTCTCTCTCTCTTTCTACACACAGTGGATCCGCTGCCCGTTTAACAGCCTCATCTTTATCAAACTTTCTCTAACACGTAATGAAGGTTATTAAACGTTTTAGCTCCTATGTTGTCAATATTGACCGCCATTTCCTTTATGAAGTGAAGCAGCCTCCCTGTCTGTGTCTTCGCGCTGTCCACACATCCCCGGACCCCCAGACTCGGAGGAGCACAGGGATGTCAGTATTGTTTATGAAGCAGGGTATAGAAAGTACATTATTGAAATGAAAATACTATTATACTTTTACAAACATTGAGCAGTTGGGCAGCTGCAGCATGTGCATTGCAGGACATGTGTTGGGCACAGACTGTATGTTTGGAGTCTGTCTCACAGACAGGTTGCAGTGTAACATCAGAGGAGACTGGGCCAATTGTACATTCTCAAACTGCACCACTAACTAAACAATGCAGAGATTATTTTAATATAATTGTATTCAATAACCGTAAGAAATTAAACAGTATGAAGTGATTTGTAAATAGGAATACAGATTTGACTTAATGTTTTCATAAATATATTTTTCTCCCAGTTTGTCATGGGACTTATTTTCAGCCTCTCAAAGAACCGGAATCGAGAACCGAAAATAACCGGAATCGAAAAGCAGAACCGGAATCGTTAAAATCCAAACAATACTCAACCCTATGTGTGATGCAGTAAAATCTTACCGCTCACTTACGTTACTGGTGTCGTAAAAACCGTGGGAAAATGTCAAATACGATGCCGAAGAAGAAGATTCCAGTGGCCCCAATCTTTCAGTAAATTGCCAAACTTGCTTGTCTCTAAAAACTTTTTCTTACACTGACTTAATGTAAATATTTTCCTACTTTTACATTTTGTTGGCTGTAATTGGCCCTTCGTAGTGTATAATGACAGATAGTCTAGATCAGGGATGGGCAACTTTGATGGTGGTGGGGGCCACATAATTGATGTACTGGCCACCAGGGGGCCGCAGATTCACTTGGAACACACACAAATTCCATGTGTTGTATGTAATTATTAACACATATACTAAGTCTGACATCTTCATTGACATTTTACAATCTTTCAGGGAACATCCTCTAATAAGCTCACTAAACAAATATCAGTTCACAGAAATGTTATTTCATTTTTACAAGTGTTTGTATTGAACAGGTTATTAAACAGTGGAATAAAACTATTTTAAACTATTGGAAAGCACGGAAAATGTGTGTGTATTGAGATTAACCATTAGATGACATACACATGAAGTCATGAACACTAACCCAGACATTAGTTGTCTAACTTGAACCTAAAACACTTGTAGCCTGTCTCTGCATTCCCCTTATTCCACAATAAGGGGAGTGTCAACACAGACACCTGTCAGCCAGCACTCTGCTGTTCCTCAGCGCTGCCCCCCCTCCCTCCCGCTGAAATTATGAATGAAAAGCGTAGTAATCATAGATAACACGGCAGGGTCCGTGACAGTTTGTTTTCATCTGATTTCAAATAAACAAAGTCTTGGTTTTTAGAATATTAAACTTGTTTCGCCAAATTCAGATGATAAATACAACTTGTAAGTTTGTAAAGGCATAATTACAAGAGGCAACTTAACGTCACAGCAGGCATAACAACAGCCGCTGTTTATTCTGAGCGTTTCCCCGGGAAACACAATACACACAAACGCGTCACAGATTTGTTCGCGGTATTTGAAATCATGTATGCAGCTTGTGACGTAACTAGGAGTCTAGTGGACGGTATCAGTACTACAAGTAAAAATAAAAATGTATTTTTAAATGAATTACGTTGTTTATAAATTAATCTGAGGGCCGCAAACCCTGGTCTAGATATCCTTCACTGTCATTTTGTATATATTATACTTTTTAGTTCAGTTTTTTATCTTCTATTTGAGAAGTTTATATGTTATGTTTGTCTGTTCTTTTTCATCATCACATTGTGTGCAAGGCCTTGTTTACATGCTGCTGTGATAAAAACATTTCCCAAATTAAGAGCAATACAAATAAATCTTATCTTGGTCTTAAAAGACTAATCCGTGCATGTAAGGGGATTTCCCTTAGCTACTGACAGGTAGAGAAAAATAAAACTATACCAGCAGCTGTAAATGAGCAGAAAACAAAAAAAAGTGTTTTTATAGATAAACGTTTAGTAATCAAAGCTTTAATCAGAGCCCTCAGTGCCGGCTGTCGTGTCTGGAAACTTTGTGGCATACATCACATGCTCGTCTGTTCACAGCAACTTAGATTTTATTTAGGCCGACTTTGACTTGACTTTTGATTTGAATGGTTATAATGTCAAAACATCATGTCCAAACTCTTAGCTCCCATAACAAAAATGAGCATAGTCATCAACTTTTTCTAAAAGGTCTGTCATTTGTCCCTCAGGTTTAAAAGGTTGGGCTCCCTGCGGCTGGATGAGAAGAAGTTCTGTCAGGATTGTCAGATGTTGCTGCTGCCAGCAGAGCATGAGGCCCACTCCTCTCACAGGTCAGTGGGGGTCTCCAGTGCTCAGCTGAGGAGACCCAGTGTGCTGCTCCGTCCTCTGCTTAACAAGAAGAGCAACGCCCAGTACCTGTTCACCGACCGCAGCGCACACTTCCTGCTCGACTCCCTGGCTGCTCTGGGATACAACAAGGTGCTTTGTGTGGGAACGCCCAGGTGAGGGAGATTACAAGATTTGTTATCAAAATAATGCTGGGCTAGTTTGCCCTAACAACTGAATTCTAACTCTCATTCAAGAATTAAAAAACAAGCACGTCATTTTGGCCTAGTGGTCAAAGATACCTTTATTACAAAGAACTTAAAATACCAAATGCATATGAACTGGAATGCAGGTGATTTGAGCTGATGATGATACATGTAGCAATGCATGGCACTGTTCAAGGCTTCCAACTTTCTTGCATTTACGCTGAAAATAAGCAATGAATGACCTTTTAAACATTTATCTCGAGTTATTTTAAGTCAATAATGATGAAAGTGTTTCCAGACTTCAGGAGCTGATCACGCTGCGGAACCTGGAGGGGAAACATGAGCCAATGAAGAGCCTGCTTCTGGACATTGACTTCAGGTTAGCTGTCTCATCTGTTATCATGATGTCTTTTACTGTACAGCTGCTCTCATATAAACCTATGAATACATTCGACATTAAAGAATGCACACATCATTAGCAAAACATCCAGATGTAGCCCAGATCACTGTCTGGTGTGACACTGCAGCGTCATGCAGTGCTGTGGGGACAGAGCTCCAGGTGATTGGGCCACATCTGGTTCTCTGGTGGTCTCAGGAAGCGCACGGCGAGGTACACGGGCTGGGTGAAGTGGTGGTGAGCGCGGTCGAACACTGGTGTCACCGCTGCTGAGAACCTTTGTAGGACCGCCATGGTGTCTGCGTCGTAGAAAAGCAGCTGACCCTTGTCATAGTTCAGCCATATCCCAACCTTTCCCAGCGGCGTTTGCCCGACACCTTTGCACGCCACATGCCGGTCGTTGTGCCACGCAGACAGATTGCCGTTGCGGAGCTCCAAGCACCAGGAGTTCCTGTTCCGGCCCAGTTTGCTGCCCTTATCCCGGCCCTTCCTCTCCATGCTGGCGTAGGCCACGCCCAGAGCCCAGGCAGAGCAGCAACGCACGTCCACCTCTGAGTACCTCTGCCCGGCTGTGACTGGAGCTGAGTCCAGAGCACAGCACACCTTATCAAACTGGAGGGGGTGAGCTGGTCCCGAGCAGGCGGAGCCGGAGAAGGACAGGCCCCGCCCCTCTAAGGTCACCGTGATCTGGCTATGGCAAGTCTGCCTGTCAATCACCATGGGGGAGGAATCTGAAATGACACACAGTTTGAGATTTGTGGATGATTTATTAGCCTTCATCAGTGATGAAGATTGAGTTAGGGTTTTTTTTTGTTTTAGATTTTTTTAGACATTTATATTTTGACACTTTCATTCAACCATTCATCCTTAGTATCTTTATAGCTTTAAGTCTGCACCTTTTTAACATATGAATTCCAAATCTACTGTATTACGTAGAAAAATACTTTATACTGATAGTAAATACCATAGGTTTCATGTCAACATATAACATTCAAAAGGGCTTGATTAAATTCCAATCTGAGGCTTTTCCAATCGAAGAGTACCTTCCCAACTTTCTCCCGATATCATGGCCCGCGTTGTGGGAATTTGTGTGAATATTAGTCTCTTAAAGGTGGGGTAGGTAAGTTTCAGAAACCGGCTCGAGATACACTTTTTGTTATATTCCATGGAATGCTCTTAACATCCCGATAGCAATGAATATCTTTCATCTGTGGAAGCCGTAATACTGTAAAAGTACATCCAGGCTAAACGGATTGGATTGCCGCCCTGTCTGTCAGCCTTCCATCTCGTGCACGCACAAATGTATCTCGTGCCCTCATTGGGCGTGCCCTCATTGGGCGTGCATTGCATCAGTACTTCAATGACTCGCCAGCAACAGGCGGCCACTTTCACCAGTCTGCTGACGTCATGTGCGTTCATGTGTGTTGGAGGAGGTGCTCTGTAAGGAAGTCTGAAGGAAGGGGCGGATTCTTTTCGGCTGTGTACTTTCAAATGTTAGTGCACTCGAGCCGGTTTCTGAAACTTACCTACCCCACCTTTAAGCAGGTGGCCCCTTGTAAGGCAGCATCTTTGAGTGCTGCTAAAAACTGAAAAAACAATTTTTGTGATATATAAACAAAATGTAAAAAGTATTTTATCACTATTGACATGATTGTCATCTGCCGTAATAAACTAGGCTTTACTACAACTCCCTCTAGCCCCGAGTGCTTTTGCTTGTGTAAGGTATTTCCATGATGGAGAGATAATGTCCTCAATACCTAACAGCAGCGTCTTCCTCTGCAGCTGAGCTTTAAGTTGTTTGGAGATGGACGATAATGTTTTGAGGAGCCTTTTAAATCTCTCTTCATTCAGGCGGATTTCCTTCTCGGTGACATCCGGTTTCTTAGGACTGTGATTTATTTCATAGTGATCAAAGAGCAGATGTTAGACAGAAAGTTCTCAAACTGAGTTGTAAACGTTTCATCAAATGGTGCAGTGTTTTACCTCAGATTCTCTGGCTGACCCTTGAAGTGAGACAAACAGAAACCCTGATTAAAACACCAGGAGACAAGGACCTTATGTTACTTTATTTGAACAGTGTGCATTGAACAGACCTTATCGTCTTTGTCTGCCAAGGGACTGTTGCTCAGAGCTCTCTGCATGCTGCTGATGCTCTTAGTGACCTGGTCCTGGTGGAGCTGCCAGGTCTTCAGAACCTGGTCCAGTCTGGTCCGGGCCTGTCTCAGGTCCAGCTCTAGAGAGTCCTGCACTGCTTGCTCGTCCTGCTTCAGGACACAGTGCATGTTCTCGAAGTGCTCCTGAACGCGTTGTTTCATAACCTCTGTGCTCTTCTTCAGGGGGGACATGAGATTATGACAGCCAAAGGGTTTATATGTTATTAGTCTAGTTGCCAGCATAGTGTACCCTGAAATGTTCAGTACCCCACATTTTTACGTTAGAAATGTACAGTAAGGGTCCCCAGCACATAGAATTTGTGATTTCGACCACCATGAGCAGTGTTGCAACTAGGGATGCTCCGATCGGCAATTTCGGGGCCGATCGCCGATCGCTGGAATCAGTATCGGCCGATACCGATATCCGATCGAGTGGGCGGGGCCTAAATGGAAGATTTAAACATCACTTTAAATCTTCCATTTAAAGTGATGTTTAAACTCAGTTAATGGGGCTCATTCACTGGAGCTTCCACAAACAACAATCAACTTAATTATTACATTCAAATGATGTACATTATTCAAGTTGACATTCACTTTGGATAATAACACGGGAGAAATGAGCGGAAGCGCTCTCTTTTCCTCTCTCTCTCTCCCCCTCTCTCCCCCCCTCTCTCTCCTGACAGCCTGTCAGTATCTCATGCAGCTCACTGATCCAGTAATGAGTGACCCGACAGTGAAGAATAAATATATTTATAACTAGTTTAGCTTGTTCCAGAGGTAGATCAAATAGCTAAGTGTGTTAGGTCTAACTCTATAGGTGTGTTTCCTTCCGCTTACCGGTCCGGCGGGCGGAGCTGCAGGATTTCTGCTTCACACACGTTGCATACCGCTATTTTACTGTCTTTTTCGGACACCTTAAAATAATGCCAGACCGGTGAAGCCATTTTGACCAGCTTGTTTTGCTGCACACAGAGAAAAGTGTCATGTATTTTACGTCATGCGATCGGCTCTCGCGATCGGCATGTTTAGAGAGCACCGATCGATCGGTAGAGAGTGAGTATCGGCCGATCTCGATCGGTGACCGATTGATCGGAGCATCCCTAGTTGCAACTATTGGATATAGAGAGCAAAAGATGAAAATTCTTATCTCTACTGTGGAGCACTTTTTTTTTCAAATTATCAATCTGTCCAATGTATGCTACATTTTCCAAATCGACCCAAAATGCATAAAAATAAGACCACAGATTACAAATATTGGCATTTTCTGATACTGAAAATGTCAGAAATGGACTCTGCATCCTCAATTACCCACATTGTCCACATACTGTAGGCCAGGGGTGCTCACACTTTTTTGGCTGGTGAGCTACTTTTGAAATGACCAGCTCACCGAGGTCTACCAACCAAAAATAAAATCCCAAATTGCAAGGGTTGCTGAATAACACGTTTTATTTATACATGGGATAATAGGGCTGCAACAAACGACTCATTTGATAATCGATTAATCTATCGATTAATGAAACGACTAATCGACTATTCAGACTATTACTGTATGCCTTGCACAATTTCTCAAACGCTCTTGTTTAGCCATCAACTTTTAGATTTAGCTTGAGGTTGTTTTAGGCATGTGGAAACTAACAATGAAGACAATAAAGATGAATACTTGATTCAAAAATACATATATTATTAAATTAACTAAACAAATTGTGAACAAAATTAACATTGCTGTTTATTTAAATGGAATAAATAATATTTCACATCAAAAGAAACAACAATGTTTTAACAAATCGTATTAAATAATGTGATGACAGAACTGTAAACAGAATAGCTGAAACTTTAACAAAATAAATAACTCAGTTTCCTCTAATCATTAACCCATGTTTGTATAATGTAGTTAACTCTGTGTGTTGCTGCTAGCATACATAACACCTGACGTGGAAACGTTACTCGTGGATGGGGCTACAGAGCTACTAGAGAGACGGTCGAACCCGGTGCATTCCTCCGTCTGAATGTGGACCACTTTTGCTAAATGTTTAGACAAATTGCTCGTGTTCCCGCCCTTACATGCTAAACACTCTTGGCAACGAGCATTGTCCACATCGAGACGGGTAACATTTAACCACACCTTGGAGCACTTCTCTCCGCCATCTCCTCCGTGTGTTGCTGCATGTAGCAGCTGCGTGTGTGTAAACTGCCCCGCCCCCTCGCACACAGACGGGGGAGAGAGAGATCTCGTCTCGATTGGAAAGATCAAAAATACACCGACCATAGACGCATTTGTTTGTCTTTTTGCATGTTAGAAACGAGTTGGCGACACTAAGACTGCGAGATAATGTTTGTGTAGCAATAATATAGACCTTTCTCTTTCTCAACTCGCTACTCGGAGGGAAGTCGCTGTCATATGCCTTGTGAACACTCCGATAATGCCTCTCCACGTTACCTTTCTTTGGCAGAGCGACGCTTGCTTTACAAATAAGGCAAATAACCTTTGAATGTGACATCACAAACAAATACTCTTCCTCCCATTCTGGGTGGAAGTGGTTTGTCTTTAGCTTCTTGCTCGGTCCCCCACTCATTTTGTTGTTTGTCTCTTTAACTTAATTTGAGTTTTCCCGGCACTTGACTGATTTTGTATCGCTTTGCATTCTGGGTTAACAGACTGGAAAGCAATAGGTCGCTTTTTCTGTCAATCAAGTAAACTCCTGAATTAAGTGGCAGGGAGGCCAAGGGAGGAGGGATCAAAACCTGTTTTGTCTATTTTAACGGAACAGGATTTTTTTTTTTATGAATGACTCGCGATCTACCAGCTTTGCGACCGCGGTCGACTTACTGGGCACCTCTGCTGTAGGCTATAATGGTAATTCATGCTTATTAACACAACTTGTGCTAAATGTGCAAATTGCCCAACATATGCAGGTTAGCATCCGGCAGTTTCTATGGGCTGGGGACCCTACTATACATCTCTAAAATAAAAATGTGGGGTTCTCAACATTTCAGGGTTCACTTTAGGACTCTATGAGCTGGCATCTAGACTATATTGCCTGTGGTGTTTATTGGAAGTATTGAGAGCTTCTGGTCCCGTACTCACAGAAAGATCTGCCTTGCGTTTCTTTAGAGACTGGATGTGCGCCTCAGTCCTGGTCCTCTCTGCCTGCAGCTCCTCCACACGTCTGGACAGCTGATCCTGAAGGGTTTCAGTATTGACATGAAAGTAGCATACCTGCCAACCCTACCGATTTGGGCGGTAGTCTACCGCTTTTTACATGTTTCTACTGCCTACCGATTTAGCTGGCTTTCCTTACCGATTTCAATCTTCACAAATTATGAAAAATAAAAATGCCCCTTGGCGCACCATAGACAATGGACTCGACTTTGGCTCCTATCCAATTAAATTGGATTTGCTCATCACGTGATTAGTGTTCGGTCTTGTCGCCACAGTGTTGTTTATTCACATCAGAGATGTTCAACAATACACAAAGCTACAGGTTTTGATATGGAAATTCCGCGATGAATAGAACCCCCGAGAAGAAGAAGCCCACCAAGAGGTGGGACAATGTGTTTAACCTCTTAAGCCCTGAGCCTGTTTTTCAGGTTTCAGGCTCGAAAATGCCACTAACACAACAAAGACTATATCTTCACTTCTAAAAGGGGTAAATTAATAATTTTTTCTCTCAAAGCAAGGTTACATCTGTGAGTTGGATGTAGAAGTGTCAGAATCAATATAGATGTTTTTATTTTAAAGTAAATTCAGATGGAACACAGTAAAAACATGTAAATTCTAACGTCCTCCTAAAAAAAAAACATTACTTATAGTGAAAATCACCCTTGAATGATGGGCTAGTAGACTAAAAGCTTTAGGAATCCAAACTATAACATATAATAAGTACCCTGTATAAAGATTGATGCAAAACAAGTGAAATTTGACCTTTTTAGAGAGGTTTAGAAAAATAAAGTCCAAGCGGACTCACCTCTGGGTAATTTGGGAACCATCAGTTCCATTTGAACTTTTTCACTGTAAAAATCATTTTATTATTTTGAATTATCACTATAGGTATTCATTACATCCAAATACAACTGTTGTGATTTTTTTTTAAATAAAATAAAACATAGGCCTACTCTGTTATCCTCTGAGCCTCTGAATTAGCCCCGAGCGAAAAATGCTAACCTATTACTGCACCGAAAATCACTCCTAGCTCCCTTATTACTTATCCTAGCTGCACATCCAACACATCGTTTATGATCGTAAAGACACAGAATCTAACGGTGCCCACCTCAACACTGAAAGATACAAACTCGCGACGTTAATAAACAAAAACGTACATCAAAACAAATGGCGCTAGCGCTAATGCGTTAGGCTAACATGGCTTACCTTCCTCTTTGTCTGGTCTAAACTGGTCTTCAATGGCATTAAAACGATAAAAACGATGATGTAGTTAATCCATAGGTTAATATCCAATGTGGCTGTGTCCCCTTTGAAATGTTCTGATAATCTATAAGCAATAAAACTGCAATTCCGTTATCTGCTGTCCGCTCCGTGCTCAGAGCGGGTCCTGCTGCAATTCCTGCTTCCTTACGTAGTAAACAATAAGTAAAGTCTCCTGCGTAATGTACTTAAGCTGGCTGGCATTCTTTATACTTTACGCAGGACCATATCTCTGGAACCCATTGGTCGATTTGGGTGATTTACAACTTTTTCTTAACCATTACATCCAATAGAATCGATGGGCAGTTCCCAAATCCACGTAAACATTACCATAGCGGACGTAATAGAGAAGCAAACGAAGCATATCTGAAAGTACAAGCCTGGACGGCAAAACTTTATACCCAGTATATTGCCATAAATATGATGATGGATTATCAGTAAAAATGTCTACGTGACACAAAGACATTGGATTAACCTTGAGCGGCGTTTTTATTCCGTTGAACACAACTTTTGATCACAAATCAAAAAAGGTAAGACGTAATTATTGTAATATTTTTTTAAACCGGATGTTGTTTACTTTCTCTTTTCTGGCTGATAGCTCCAGGAATTCGAGGTCGGACAGTGATGACATTACATGTGTGGAATCTGTGGAGTCTCAGCTTTAAATCGTATATCTTGTTTGTGCAGTTAAGATAGTAATAAGGGCATTTCTACCGTGAGTTCTGTGTAAAAAAGCGTTAGCATTAGTTGGCATTTTTTCGCTCAATGCTAATTCAAAGGCTTGGTATTACTCTTGTGTTTTTTAGCTGACAATTGTTCTTATTGTCAGTTAGCGGAGTTTCTTACCTTTTTAAAAGGGTATGAAACATTAATAGTTTCATAAATGTTAAGAAGCCCTGAGACATAGTCTCGTAAAAAAACGGTGGGAGGGGTCCACTGGGGGGACCTTCGGGCTTAAGAGGTTAAAGCCAAGTGGACAGCAGATCACGAGTTTATCGAGGTACACGAAGGTCTGTTGGCAGGGAAGATAAACATCTTCAAAAAATCCACCTGCTGCAACTGGAAACCAGACCCTGAACTTCTCAAGAAAGCCAAGTCTGCTAGATACCAAGCACTAAAGTGACTGAAACATTGTATGACCAATTTTTGTGAAAAATGCAAAAAGTGATGCAATATATTAAATACATGGTTTATACCTGTAATTACTGTGGTTTCATTTCTTCTAATTACCTAATTTTGGCGTGAACATTTGCCACGTGCAAACATTTATACAGTTCAATTTGAAATGTTCTTCAGAAACATTCTAATTAGCTCACTTCTGTTTTTTTCTGCGTTTCCATGTTCGTTTGACCAGCTTTGTTGCACATTTCTGCTCCACACTTCCTCGTTTTAAATCAGAACAGCTCTCCACTTTCAATATAGTATATATAGTATTTGTCATATTTTATCATATTTTTACTGTGCTCAGTTTCTCACATAATTATATTTTGGGTAAATATCGTCTTTATTTTTAGTTTGGTACAATTGTCTTAAAATAGTTTTTTAAAATAGCTTTTTATCATTATTCTTTTTTTGTCTTAGCATGCACATTTATACCAAAGCAAATTCCTCGTCTGTGTAAACCGACTTGGTTATAAAACCGATTCTGATCCGAGATGCACATGCACTTTGATGTACTAATTTCAGAGTGCACAGGTGTATTAAACTACACTGTGGTTTCTAAAATGACTCATCAGTTTGAGCTTCGCCTGTTTGTTCACATCCTTTAAGCTCTGAGAAATAAG
Organism: Gymnodraco acuticeps; assembly: GCF_902827175.1. Taxonomy (NCBI): domain Eukaryota; kingdom Metazoa; phylum Chordata; class Actinopteri; order Perciformes; family Bathydraconidae; genus Gymnodraco; species Gymnodraco acuticeps. Next base: position 910,889 of record NW_022990186.1, on the reverse strand, counting down.
TCTTCTCTGCATGCAGATGAGACTGTATGTGAAATCATTCCCAAAACTCAGCTATAATATCTATATAATAATATAAGTGTGCCTCACCATGCTCAGGTTCACTTTAGAGGGTTGTCCAAAGTTGGCAATCTTCTTTTGCAGTTTAGGAGAGCGAGGGAAGGGCTGGACCCGGTCACTGCTGGAGTCCAGAGGAGAGAAGCCCCGGCCCTCCTGCAGTGCACTGTGGGAGCCTGCAGGGGAGCCTGCGGCGGGTGCCGCAAGCCCACTCTGTGCTAACTGTCCATCACCAACAGATAATGCTTCCTTTCCTGCCATTTCTTTCTAAAATGACAAACGTACATATATTTACCCTCTTTCTGACAGTCCTCCTTTCACACTGTCTAGGCATTCTCTGTGTTTTATCTTCAACTGTAAAACAGTAAACCAGTTCTTCAGCTTTTACAAAATCTGTGAAAACATGTCTATTCTGACACCATGACAAGCATTTTACACAAACTCTTTCAAATACTTTCTCAGCAAACTTAACAAAAAAAACAGAACCAGTTAAAAACATTTCTGAATGTTAAGCATTGCATTTTGGCATATTTAGCATATAAAACTGCAAAATACCAGGTGTTGGTTCAGTCACACAAATCCTTTTCTACTGCGGAATCAACTCTTAGACCTCCACAGGTTGTACAAATCATATAATCAGATACAGCCCTTCATTGTATTATTACGCATTTTTAAATAAAGTTTCTTACCTGCAGTGATTCTGTGCTGTGTCTCTGCTGTTTCAGTAAAGAATGTGCAGGGTGTGTTCATGAGTTACGAGCTGCAGCCTGTAGCACATTTATTGGAACTTGGATACACACATACGTCAGCTGTGTTACAGTAGATGAGTTTAAACTTGCTCTTGTTTTGCAGCCTGCTGTTAAGAGAAGCACCAAACAGAAGCAAAGTCATTTGAATTTGTAAATGGCGACTAACACATTCTTTCTTCATAATGTTTCAGATACGCTCAGTTCTACAGCCAGGATGAGTTCTGTCACTACAACATGTTCAACCACCACTTCTTTGATGGAAAGGTACAGTCCGAACACCTTTGTTTTAGATATTGAATGTATAGTATAGGATAATAAAGCTCCTTCTCTTGTTAGGCTTCCAGTGCAGTCCTTCAGGCCTTCCTCACAGAGAGTGAGGGGGGGAAGCTGGTGATGGTGGCGGACCCTCCGTTCGGGGGCCTGGTGAAGCCTCTGGCCAACACTTTCTCTCTGCTCTCTCAAACCTGGAGGAAGCTGCAGAGCTCGGGTCAGTTTCACTGTGGAGTCTGACGTTTATCCTTTTCTATTTTCCAGATTTCTGTCTATTTGAGGTTAATTAGAAATCTACTGTGTTTCTGTGCAGACGCCAGCGGTGCTGACATGCCCATGATGTGGATCTTCCCATATTTCTTTGAGCCTCGCATCTTGGAGTGTCTCCCCTCACTCACCATGCTGGATTACCAGGTGATCACTTTCATGATGATGTAATGAACATATTGATCAAAAACAGCTTTAGAATGTCACTGTCATTAATCATGAGAAACCGTTCCTGTGTTGGAACGGTTTCATTTAACCAGTTAAGCCCCATGCCCCCGGTTTCTTGCGACATCTTGCAAGAAACAGCGTCTGAAGGCTTCTTAACATTTAACAAACTATGAATGTGTCATACCCACTTAACGGTTAGAAACTCAGCTTTCAGACAATATTAACAATGTTTAGCTAAACCAGGGGTGGGGGGCCTCCGGGCCGTATACGGACCGCAAGACCATTTGGTACGGCCCTCAAGGCAATTTATAAACACACGCAAAAAAGACAAAAATTAAAGAAATCTAGACCGCAAAACAATTAAACAAGGGAGTGCCTGTTTTTCCTGGCCACGGTCAGGGTCCTTGAACACAACACGAGCCTAACGTGTCATCACGTGGTATATGTCTCGTCTGACGGGTGCAGTTCTGACGGAGAGCACCAGAACGTCGCTCCGGCACTTCCAAGCTGTACCCATAAGGAGCCGTACACATGCCGCAGTTTCTGCGTGGCTGTGTCTTTAGTTGAAAGCCCAGTGGCGATCTGTTCATCTGTCATACTGAGCATACAGTCAATACTTTCTTTGTTATTAGCATCTGGTTAGCTAGCTATGCTAACGAATATCAGAAGCTTTTTCTACAACCAGTGAGGTAAAGGCACATCTTTATATGATCATTATAGTTATAAAAAAACAAGAGAATAAAGTAAACATTATCAACGCCTTTGTGACCTCGAGACTCGATTATTGCAACGCTCTATACGTGGGTATGGACCAGGCCTCTATTAAACGCCTGCAGCTAGTGCAGAACGCAGCGGCACGTCTCCTCACTGGCCACAACAAGCGTGACCACATCACCCCAATTCTGGCCTCACTACACTGGCTTCCAATTCTGTTCCGAATTGATTTTAAAATCCTTTTATTTGTTTTTAAAGCACTAAATGGGCTGGCTCCGGCCTATAGCTGAACTCCTCCAGCGCTACACCCCAGCCAGAGCGTTAAGGTCTGCTGCTACTGGTAGTGCCTAAAACCAGGCTAAAAACCAGAGGGCACCGAGCCTTCGCGGCGGCTGGCCCCAGGCTCTGGAACACTCTGCCCCTCCATGTGAGGTCGGCCCAGACCCTAGGGGTTTTTAAATCTAAACTAAAAACTCACTTCTTCACCCTGGCCTTCTAATCAGAGCAGAGCACGACTCATGACACTTCCCTGTGTTTGATTTTTATATTTGATGTTGTAATTTATTGTCTTCTGTTTACATCGGTAGGAATGTGTTATTTATTATCTGCATGTGCAGCACTTTGGCTCGACCGAAAATCGGTTTTAAATGTGCTATAGAAATAAGATTTGATTTGAAACGGGTATAAAATACTATGACAGTAAAAAAAAGTTGTTATTAATAAACAAGAATACAGTTTGAAAGGAGAGTGATTTGTAAAATATCCATAAGGAGAAATAAAATCTGCTTACAGTTCTGTTTCATATGATGTTGAGAGATGTATCCATCGATCTCTTAATGTTGCTCTCAAAGTGCACCAGATTGATGCTTTCAACTTCAATATTTAAAAAAAAATCTTCAATTGTTCTGGGAATGTCATTTTCGGGCCTGAGACCTGAAAAACAGGCTCGGGGCTTAACTGGTTAACATTAGATGACAGAAATGATGACACCTCCAGGAGCTTAGATAAAAACTTAGGTGCAAATACTTTTTTATTCACAGCACACCTTTTCCTTTTGACAAGCACATATTTAACCATTAACGTAATTGAACCCATCCATATTATAATAATATATTGCCAAATATTTTACTACTGTGACGAGTACAAAGGTGTGCTGTGAAAGATTAAGATAAAGATTTATTCAGACAGCATGATGATATGTCAAGATGGAGAACTTTCTTACAAGTAATAACTAGTAGTTATCATGCTCCATATATCATATCCAATAGAATCTCCTCTTGCTAGCACCGTCAGTGTTCAAACTGCAGGAGAGAACTGTGCCATGTAGGGCACACTTTCAATGAAACTAATGAGTGACATCTTTGGAAACGCATGCAATGTTTGTCCATAATAAATTCAATTCCCCGTTAATGGCGAGGTTTTTGGTGATTATTGGAAATGGTGTTTTGGATGCCTTTGGATGTTACCTTAGGTCTGTATTATTCACTGAAGGTGTAAACGTCATTTAGCGTCTCTTAAGTCCAACAGTGATTTTCTGTTAATGCAAATAAAGTAACTATATGCTATGCTTCCTTTAGGTGAAACACTCCCTGTGCTACCTATTTCTTGTGTTCCTCAAACAATAATGTAAATATTTGATGTGTTTCTAGGTGGACTATGACAACCATCCTCTGTATAAACATGGGAAAACAGGCAGGAAGCAGTCTCCGGTGAGGATCTTCACCAACATTTCACCAAAAGACATCGTCCTGCCCAAGGACGAAGGCTACAGGTACCGACATATTTACTGTACTGATGTAATCTCATCACAGCTGTATCAATGCATGTGTTGACCAACAAATGAAACATTCCTTGCATGCAAATATGCCAAAAGTAATTATGATAGTATATTCAGTTGTTCTGTAAAATGCCCCTATTGGTTTACAATTGTATAATAACTGAGTTTAGGGATCCTTCTCATACAGTACTTGAATGTATTTAATTTAAGCTCAGCAGCCGTGTTAATGGCTGATCTGGCACAAGCAAATTAAAAGAACTTAAGTTAAATGAATAAGGAAGTTAAAGTATGATGATGAGATTACACAGTATCAATTCCAGATTAGAAGTTGAAAACCCCCAGGAATGCAGTTATGTTAAAGGCCATGTGTGTTCTCCTCTTCTCGTCCTCATGTTAGATTTTGCTCTGTGTGTCAGAGATTCGTCTTGTCCCTCAACAAGCACTGTGCTAAATGCAATGTCTGCCCGTCCAAGGTATAAAACCACCACCACGTATCATATTTTCTCATCATTTATTTTCCTCACAAGTTCTTACTTTCACTCTTTGTCTCCAGGACGGCCGAGAATGGAAGCATTGCTCAACGTGTGAGAAGTGTGTGAAACCATGTGAGTCAATCAATCATAATTCCTTTATTCGTCCCACTGAGGGGACATTTACATTGTTACAGCCAAAGGAAAGTTGAAGACAAAAAAATGTTGCACTATTTGATAAATGGCAGGCAATAGTCAAAATATAAGATAAAATATATTACAATTTACAAAATTACACATTCTGGTAGAAAAGAAGCAGCAGCAGTATTTATACAAATACATTGTAAAATGTAGTGTGGTAACAGCTAGATAACAGAGGTGAGATTGAAGATTTTTGATACAGTATTAAAATGGTCAAACTCAGAAAGCAGCCAGTAATAACATCAAGTCTTTGTTTTGTTCTGATTTTTTTATTTTTAACTTATTGCACAATATATACACAATCACGTCAGAAGTGTACATTAAACTACTTAACCCTCCTCTGGCTTTTGTTATTTTAATATATTGTGTTTATTCAAATTCTTTCATTTTCAGCCTGGAGACACTGTGCGCCCTGTGGCCGCTGCGCCCTGCCGGACCACCCGTGTGGACTGAGTGAGGGGACGGAGGGCTGCTTCAACTGCGGCAGCCTGAAGCACAAACGCAAAGCCTGCTCTGTCCAGGACTCTCAGAGGACCAGGAGGTAAGTCCTCAGAACTGTCCCTGCTCAGTGTTTGAACTCTAGCTTGCTCATAATAACACTCAATATTTTCATGTCTTAACTTGTTTTTGTTTCGGTCTGTGTTTTGTCCCTCCAGTAATCGACCCAATGCCAAGAGCGGAAGCAAAAATGTGTCCCATTGTCCCAACCAGAAGCCTAAAGCTAAGAGGAAGTCTGGAGCAGCGCGCAGAGCAAAGAAGCTGGCCGCTCAGTCCGAGTGACCTCAGCAGAGTGATTTTATATACAGCGACTCAAGTGATTGTACAACACAGTGTTAGCAGTGCTTTGGCTAGAATAAAACAACAACAACAAAGACCTTGCCCTGCATTTTTCATTTATATGCATAGACACCTAGTGTTGGTGTTTATTTATTCAAATCTGTCAATATATTTATAGAAATATTTACATGGCAGACTCTTTGATCTTAGAATCAAGTATCAACCAATTACTTAAATTGTAGTATATGTATTTGGAGGAAATGTAATTCAATTATTGAATCTGCATGAATAGATTTTTGTCCACCAGCAGAACAATGTGTAAACACAATATCTGACAAATATGGTGCAGCTGTCTGTATAGCGTCTCCTGTTCAAACAGCCTCCGTCAGCTGAAAGCTTTAGAAAGAAATCTAGAAAGTGGAAAGAATGAATAAATGATGAACGTGTTTATATAAAGGAGATACATAGATGAGGAGGGCAGTATGTATACATGACTTAAAGCCAGACCCGGCGCCAGAACAAATCTACAGAGAGGACATATGATTTTCATGGGAGGGCACATAAAACCAGGGAGGGGGGGGCCGGAGCTCCAACAAGCCGTTTAGGACAGAGTGAATACCGGTGAATACCAGTGTTGTGCTAGTTACTGAAAACCAGTAACTAGTTACCATTACTAGTTACTTCATTTCAAAAGTAACTCAGTTACTTTACTAGTTACTTAAACCCAAAAGTAATGCGTTACTGTGAAAAGTAACGTTTTAGTTACTTGAAAAAAGGGCTCCCATGAATGCCCTTATAGCCTTCATTTCAGTACTGTTATTGCATTGGAGAATAATACAATCTGTTGATCAACTTGACATGCATTATATGCAATCTGGATTGCATCGATATTAGCTGGCTTTCCATTTTTGTATATTCTTTCTCCAGGTAGTTGGAAAAAGTTTTCCGTCCCATATGCCGTGTGCCGCCCGGACATGCTATCATGCTAACTAGCTCCCTGAAAGCGGGTGACTCCACTGTAGCAATAGCCTGCATGTGTTCTACAACATACCGTGCAATGGCTTTATCGACTTTTCCCTGGATAACAGTCCTTTGGTTAAAATCCAGCCGCTGTTGCTTAGGTGGAGGTGGAGTGGCGTCGGCTGAGTCTCTGTGGTCTTAGCTACTAGCTTCGTCCCAGCATGTTGTTTTTGCAGATGTTTTAAGAGATTTGAATTACTGGTTTGGTCAGTAGATAGGATCTATGACCCGCCAGGACACAACTTACATTTAACTAAAACGTTCTTTTCTTTGTGCTCGACAAAAGTGAAATAGTGAGAATATCTCCAGGTGGAGAAACTAGACTTGAGCTCCGCCGCCGCCATGATAGTCTTGTTAGTAAACAACACAAACACGCCCACAGCCCGTCTCTGCATGTGACACAGGAAGTATCTAAGTACATTTACTCAAGTACTTAAGTACAGTTCCCATCTCTGTTCGCCTGGCTGTTGACTATATAAAAAAACTAACGGAGTAACGCACCATGTAGTAACGGTAACTGAGTTACTGAATTTAAAAAGTAATGCATTAGAGTACTAGTTACTGCCAAAAATAGGGTTAGGGTTAGTTAGGTTAGTCCCAACACTGGTGAATACACATACTATACAGAGATGCTGTATGAGAAACCAATGTGAGTTTGGAAAATTGCACAATATAAATGTATTCTAGTAGACCTCAACAATGGAATTATGATCAGTAGAAATGGCCATGACATGGGACCTTTAAATGAGTACTAGTGCTGTGATGAACCAACACGTACCATTTTACTCTGCTCTAGCTTACTGAGTGCTGGAGAGAATTCTTTGTTTTGGTTTAGTAACCGAAATCTCAATTTTGTGATAAATACACATTCAGTTAAAAAAACATCATGCCATTATAATAACCTTTCCACACACAAATGCCAATTTTGTATTGTGATGTGTGCAGGATTTGATTCCTTAAATGATGAATAAAGTTAGAAAGTGAATGACTCAGATTTCAAAGCCACTCCTTCAGTGTGAGTTATTTAAGTTCTTCTTTAAATTCACGTTATTCCCCTAGACAAATATTTGATCTAAGTCTGTAAGCTAGCTTGATAACTTTCTCTGTTAACTTTTTTAATTATAAGGTATGTAACCGATAGCATTTAAAATGTACCCAAAATTCATGATTTTGATTGTGAAATATAACCACAAGACATGTGCCAAAAACAGCAGCAGTGCTTCATGACCTGTGACCTAAGATTTTCATTGTCATATCTACACCGTAGCTATGCACAAATGACAATAAAAGCATTGAAAATGATCGCACCAGCTGAATGAAGCCACAGGGTGGCAGCGTGGTTCTGCTGTCTCATTATCCCTATATGTTTTTATTAAAAGGAGGCTTTAAGATGTTTATTAGTTACTGTGTACTGTAAAGATCGTGCAGCTTGTTGATATTACAACAAATATGTCTCCTTGTACTAGACATTGATTTCTTAGTGTGACAGTCACTGTGTAGCTCAGTGGAACACGGCTGACTTGTTTGCTGGAATAGATTTATCCTGAGTCACATACACATATGCTTGGGCGTAGGAAGCATCCTCAATGTGGGTGGGACAATTTGACAGAGGGTGTGGGTGGGTGATGGAACTCACCTCCACTAGGGGGGTCCGGGGGCATGGTTCCCCGGGAAGATATATATTTTTTAAATGTTGAAGTTAAATGCATCAATCTGCTGCACTTTGAGAACAACATTAGGGACTAAATCTATGGATACATCTCTCAACCACACCCATGTGAAACAGAACTGTAAACAGATTTACTTTTTATTTATGCATATTTTTACAAATGACTCCTTTTAAACTGTATTTTTGTGTTACTGTCCTATAGTATGAGTTGGAATTATTTTATACCTGTTATTCTCTTATTTTGTATAACTATAATGATCATATAAAGGTGTGACTTGGAAATACTTATTTACATAAATGATTACCAAACCGTTTGAGACCCACTACTTAGACTAAAGTGAACTATCTCAACACTCAGAGTCCTTTACCTCACTGAGCTGTAGTTATCAGCCTCTCAGTCTGACAGGAGAGGACTCTCCCTCCTCCTCTTTAATAACAGCGCCTTATATCCGGGTGCTAGTGGAGCACGCTCGTGAACTGTTAGCGCCGGAGCCTCGCAGCGTGGAAACTGTGGCGTGCATCATTTTACAACTAACGACACAGCTACACAAAAAACGCAGCATGTGTATGGCTCATGTGTATGGCTCATGTGTGTACGGCTCTGATAATCTGCCTTGGTACAAAGTAGTGAAATCATGGTACGGAATTTCATTGATTTGGGCATTCTCACAATAAGCAAATGGAATGGATTTGATAATGAAGACACAGAGACCCAATCACAGACCACACCCTACCTCTACCCCTCCGTTTGCGCGTTCGCGTGGAGGGTCCGCCACATTAGGCGCTTTCACACCAAGTACTTTACCGTACTTAGTTCATGAGAACTTCGGGTGCATTCACACCTAATAGTCCGTTTTCTGGTGCACACCAAACGACAGTTTGTTACATTGTTTCATTTTTCAGAAGGTTCGGTTTGCGTTCACACGGGCAAAACTCAAACGGACTATACACTTTAAACACGTCATGTGCACGGAAATGCTGTTCAACCATTGGTCAGACATTAAGGGGGTAAAAACGCAAATCCCGGCAATTTCTACCGGAGCCTCCGCCATGGAGCATCGGCACTTTCGGCAGGTTATTCTCATGCTGCTGTTAATCTGGAGATCAACAGACACTAGCGGTCCGAGCATATGATTATAATCAGACAACGTCCGTTAAAAAACATTATAACACATATAATGAGAGACGTTCTGCAGTAAGGAGGAGGTTTCACAGATGACAGGTGTTCTTAATTTTATGTAGCTCACGGAGAGTTTTTACTTTACACGACACTGTTCAACACTTCATTCTGATTCACTCTTTAACTAAACAACCACGGATGTCTTGAAAGACTCATTCGCTAAAGATTTTGAAGATATCCGCGTTCTTGTGACACGTAAATACTACGCTTCCTATGTTTTGGTGCGGACTGCGTTCACACCAGCAATGAACCGCTCCAGAGTTCGCAAGCAAGCGCTCCGAGATCACCTATTTTAGCGGACCAGTAGTGTGGACGGGCCGATTACAGGCAAATGAAGCCGCTGACGCCACTTCTTCTTCTTCTGCTTTGGGTTTACTGGCAGGCCGCAAACAACTTCACGGCGTATACTGTCACCCAGGGACGTGCACAGACATTTGGAGGGGCTATTGCTCTAAACTAGAAAAAGCCCCCCGAAAACGTAAGAACTTTTTATAAAAAAAATGAAAACCAGTACAGGGACATTTTTTGTTTTGCGATCCATATCTCATTTACATATCTAATGTTGGTAACTATTAAAGACAAAATGCGGACAATTCTGTTTTAATGTAGTTTGACCATTGTTACGGCTGTGCCTTAAATAAACTCACTAATTAATTAAACCAGTTCAAGACGCATTATTCTTATTCTTATCATTCTTTATGAGCGCCGTAACGGTAAGGTATCTAATTACTTATTTATTTAGTATTCCATAACTTAATAACAGAGATGGCTAAACTGAAGTGGAGACATGGCAGAAATCCTACAATGAAGCGGGACATTGAACTGTTCACCCGTGAGAGGGCGATCAAGAAAAGAGAGCGGTGAGGGAGTTTACGGAGCAGATGAAAGACACAGAAAGACAGAAGCACAATAACAAGTATATGTAGGTGTTTTTTTTGTAAATAACCAACGGTGTCAAGAGGAAGTAAAGTCCCCTGGTTTGTCCCCTATACTCTAACTGCCATGAGAAAACTCAAAATCAATAAAAGCATATTTAAAAACTGGGAAATTTCTGGGGACAGATTGAGCCGGGGATTTGCCACCAAAGCCAGGCAGGCACATGATCACCATAGCCATATGAGGCCGGACTCTGAGGGCTTTCCTTTGCTTTTCAGCTGTCACATTGTAAACAAAGTCGCGTGACTGGGGAAAGATGACAGCGCTGACAAGGTGTGTTTTATCGCAGCGAGACTCTACAATACTAATTGTGGGGCCTATCATGTCTCGGCCACAACAGAAAGAAAAAAAAGTTCAAAAGGGCTGTTGCCCGGGCAACATTAGCCCGTACCTGTGCACGTCCCTGCTGTCACCCGAAGTCCCCGGCCCGAAGTCCCCGGCCGGAAGTCCCCCGGAGTTGGGGACTGGCTTCAGAGTAAACCGCCAGAACGCCGACATCTCCTCATCATTCCACCGCTCCAACGTTTTATTTTGTGTTGCCATAAGATAGTCTCTCTCCGTTGGTGCGCTGGGCTGATGCTAATGCTAATAATGCTAATGCGAGCAAATAAAATAGCGGCTTCACAAAACGTTTTTGGAGTATTACGGGGCGTGGTTTGCAATCCGCCCAGCCAATCAGAAATTGGAACCTTGAACCATGAAACTACCTGCTCTCTAGCAGCAACTGAAAAGGGGGTGGAAAGGTTCTCATGAACTAAGTTCTAGTTCCGGATTATTTTGGTGTGAAAGCACATTTTCGGAACTATATCGGAACAATACTGGGAAAAGTACTCTGGTGTGAAAGCGCTTATTAAGTCCTGTTCCAAACCAACGAGTGTGGAGGGGGAGTGGGCTATCAAGCCATCAAACAGCGAGTCTGCATCGGTGCTGACTTGAGACCGGTCTCTTCCTGACGCTGTGTGTGTCAGTCAGGAAACACGCTGTTTACAAGTAGTTCCAGGCAGCAAACATCCACTGATAAATTGCGATGTTTTCATTTCAAACCTTTATTTATGCAGGTGAATCCCATTGAGATCATTGATCTCTTTTTCAAGGGTGACCTGCAATGTTAACAACCTCATGATAACCTCATCTTTTTTTTACTTAGGATCATACAGTGGCGTAACTATGGACGGTGCAGCCGGTGCAACGCACCGGGGCCCAGTGCCGGCAAGAGGCCCATGAAAAAAATATATATAATTCTTTTTTTCAAATATTATTTTTTAATATTTTTCTTTTGGGGCCCCAATGGCATTGACCGGTTCACGCAGTCTTCAAAGTAACCAAGCAACCTAAATTAATTTGTAATTTGTCTGTCCAATGACCTTGCTCCCTTTCATGTCATGTGATACCTTGCGTGACGAGCGAACCGTTTAATCAACCTGTACTGTACTGTAGCTAGCAGCAGCAAGTTCGGCAGCATTATAAAAAATGTAATGGCTTGCATTTATAATGTACAGCAAACCAAAGCACAAGAGCAGCGCTCAAAAGAGAAAGGACGAGAGAGAACAAGGAGATGTAACAGCTAAACTGACAAAATTAGACCGTTTTTTTTGTCATACATCGTCCTCGAAATCGAGCGCTAACGTTGGCGTGCAGTGGCAGCCGGAGCCGGAGGCTAACGATAGCTCACCTGCCTAATAGTTACGCCACTGGGTAGGGTTTGGGATTGGGCCAGAGAGACTTCCTGCTCACTGTGAATATATTTAGTGATTTATTCACTTTGCTTTTGAAGCTCTTGGTGGTATGTTTATTTCCGGCACTTTACTGTATACCCTGGTAATACATATGTTGGGGGAAATTGCAACACACTCAAGAGCATGACAGCTTTAAATATTGCAAGCCACTTGGTCAACAATGTCTACCTTATTTTTTACATGCCAAGTATTGATTTTCAAAGAAACAAGATGCATATAGCACGGTGTTACTGTCTTTCACTGAAGCTAATATTTTAATAACCTATTTTTCAATTCAAATTTCAGCCATATTTTGTGGATCTGGAGTTTAATGCATTTAAAAAACTCTGTACTAAAGAGTAAAGATGTGTAAAGACTTACGTATCTGCATTAGGGCTGGGCGATTTTTTCGGTTTTAACGATTAATTTGCATTTTTACTTTCCTACGGTTTGTGAAATGGCTAAACCGAAAAATCGCGATTTAAAAACATTTATAGACTCCGCAGATTTGTTTTGCTTTAAGGGACTCCGTAGTAGCTTACTCTCTCACTTTCCAGAACGCGCACAAAACTCAGCCACATTGCCTGTGACTACCCGATCTGCAGCTCTGTGTACACATATATCACTTAAATTATTCAATACATCCTTTGTACTGAAGTATTCAAGAGTAAATAAAGTAAATAAAGTGTAATATAAATGATTTGCTGTGGCCAATTGTTTTCATTGCATTTACAGACCCGTGTAAATCTCTGATACCACCCAATGAATGCATTGACTTGCTTGTAGAACCACGCTACACAAAACAGATAGCAACACCTATACAAACTATTTTTTAAAAAAGGGGCTACTGTATCGACCTATATAAAGTATATAAATATTTTTTTTCTTCTCCAAAATACCAAAAAGATCCTGCATTTTAGCCATGCCTCATTTCGCTCTATTTGCTTTTTCCAGCGCTGTTTTTGCAGGGGCTGATTCTGTGAGCTGCAGCTGACCACGCCTCCCTGCAGGAGAGGGGAGCGTGCTCTGAGATCAGCTGCTGGGCGGTCTGTAGAGGGGGAGGAAAAGAGATCTCCGTCCTCCGTGTTTTATTCTTATAGAAGTAAGAAGAGAAGTAATGGGGCAGAAACCCTCCTTTTTACGCAGCGGTCCAGACATAGACATCAAACGGCGACACATATTCAGTTGCCAGTTACTTTGGCATTAGGGCAGGGATATCTAGATACTTCCCAAGGTCTGACATCATGAAGTGTGCTACTTTTAAAGCAAGCAACGATGTTTTCAAATCTGTAATCAAAAAGCTCCTCAAAAACACTATCGAAGCAGTTCCTGCCGTTGCTACGTTAGTTCAAACAGTAACAACGGACTACTTTTCTTAGCGGATGCTTGTCAATTTAAATCAATACATAAAACTATTTTTTAAGTCAATAAAATCATTTTCTAAATCCATAAAAGCATTTCAATTAATATTGGGAGTCATGTCGTTACTTTGTTGAGAATGTGGCCATGTGTAATAAGCGGGATGATGTGCACATTGCATAATGTGCCTTCATGCCGATCTAGATCCCTCCGCAAAAAAAACAAAAAAACGGCTCGTTCGCGGGCGAGAGCCGGCTCCCGTCGTTCACTTAAAAGAGCCGGCTCTTTGAGCCGGCTCGTTCGCGACCCACACATCACTACTGACAGTGTTGTCTACCTCCCAGTCAGAGCAGGACAAAATTGAAGCTGAGCTGTCAGAAGAAAAAAAACAGAAAAAAATCGAGGTTTAAATCGAAAATTGTCCATTAGTTAGAAAAAATCGCCCAGCCCTAATCTGCATGGAAGAAACAAATGTTGTGTTTTCAGCTTTTTCTACAGCTGCGTCAGGGCCAAAAACTCCATTACAGTAGCCCAGCTCTAACAGCATGATGCAACACTCCAAAGGAAGTTAGGGAAGTCTGTGACACCTTGGAGCAGCTTTACGTTTTTGGGAAATCAAAAAACCAAGAACTCAGGAAAGTAACGGAGACAAAAATAAGAAATCATGAGGAAAACAAAAGCAGGAAATGTAGGCAGAGTGGGGCGGAGGCCATGAGCTAGAAGCAGAGCAGATGTGAGGTCCAAACACTGAGAGATCCATATCTGTCAGGCTTCCTTTCTGTGAGATGGAAATGAGCCAGGAGAGATGGAGACCAGATAAACAATCAAATTAGATATAAGATAAAATGTGGAAGAATGGAGCTTTTTCTCTATAATCCAATAAATGTAATGTTTACACATTAAAACCGTATACCAAAATGGGAGGAAATAAAGTGTGTGGAACAGAAGGAGAAAGGACAGGTGTGTTTCTTAAGAGATGAAAAGAGACCAACACAGATATTTTAACTGTATCCTTTCTTCAGCTCAGAACAATCTAATGAATTGGTATTGCGTAATGTAATTGAATAAACCATCACTCACTAATGATCATCTTATTTCAGATGTTGATAATGAGAAAAGAGTCAATCAGATTGATAGAAATGGACCTTTTGAAGAAAATATTCTGCTCATTGCCAGGTTATTGCTTTTCCTTTGAACACAATTCTGAAGAAAGCATGAGGTTGGCAATGAAAATAAAAGTCTTCCTCAAACATAAATAAGCAAAGAAAAGAGAAAACAAATCAGCTTCAAACAGAACTAAAACATCTAGAAAATATACATAAGAAAACCCTAAATACAAAAACTAAAATGGAAATAGATAAAAAAAAGAACGAACTCCATGAAATCCTCTCTAACGACATAAAAAATAAAATGATCTTTCTAAAACAAAGTTACTATGAGGTAGGAGGTAAATCAGCAAAACTATTGGCTTACAAACTAAAAAAACAACAGGTAGAAAACACAATTTACAAAATAAAAGACCCTGAAACAAGTATTATACATAGTAATCTAAAAGACATACAACAAACGTTTGTCTGTTTCTATAAAAACCTATACACACAGCCTAAAATAGATAAAACCAACATCAGGAGTTTCCTTGACTTGATCACTTTTCCTAAAGTGAGGGATGAGCAAAATCACAATTTAATTAGAGAAATTACGGGAAAAGAAATAGAAAAGGCAATCGCTGATTTAAAACCCAATAAAGCCCCAGGCCCAGATGGTTTCCCTTCTGAATGGTACAGGGAAATGATGGATCTACTGATCCCAACAATGAGGGATGCTTTTAACCACGTGCTTCAGACAGGTATAGCTCCCCCCTCATGGGGCGAAGCAGTAATCTCCCTGATACCAAAGGAAGGGAAAGACAAATGTGACTGTGGAAGTTATCGTCCAATAAGTGTGCTAAATCAAGACTATAAGATCTTTACCCACATTTTGGCAAAAAGACTCGAAGAAATCCTCCCTCGGATAATAAATCTAGATCAGACAGGATTTATCAAACAACGGCAAACTCAAGATAATATCCGCAGAACTCTACATATAGTTGAACATATATCCAAAAACAAACTCCAGGCAGTACTTTTGAGCCTTGATGCAGAAAAAGCCTTCGATCGAGTTAATTGGAAATTCCTATACCAAGTTCTTGAAAAGTTTGGCTTTCACAAGACATTTATTAATACTGTTCAAGCATTGTACGACAACCCTTATGCAAGAATAAAAATAAATGGAGCCATATCAAATTCTTTCAACCTTGAGAGAGGGACACGACAGGGATGTCCAATTAGCCCTCTGTTATTCGCAATTTATATCGAAGCTCTGAGTTTGGGGGTTACTCAAAATAATAATATTACCGGCATAAAAGTATATGGCCAGGAACATAAATTATCATTATTTGCTGATGATATATTAATATACCTGTCAAACCCAGATGAATCATTCTTGAGTTTACTGACCTTTTTGGATACTTATAGTTCTGTCTCAGGGTACAAACTCAATATAACAAAAACCCAAATACTGAGCTTTAATTACAAGCCAAGCCAACATATAAACTCGACCATTGTTCTTAATTGGGAACTGGACCACTTAAAATATCTGGGAGTAAACATCTCTAAAGATTCAGAGGACTTGTATATACTAAATTTCAACCCTCTAAATCAGAAAATAAAAGAAGACATAAATAGATGGAACTTGATCCCAGTGCTGAGCTTTGAATCTCGAATAGAATCAGTGAAAATGAACATCCTACCTAGACTTTTATACCTTTTCCAGAATCTACCAATTGAAATCACAGACAAGCAGTTTAACGAATGGGATAAAACCATATCAAGGTACATTTGGCAAGGGAAGAAACCAAGGATTAGATTCTGTACTCTTCAACTAGCAAAAAACAAGGGAGGAGTAGCGCTCCCCTGCTTGAAGGACTACTATATATCAGCCCAATTAAGAAGCTTGTTCTGCTGGTGCAAGCCAGACTACAGAGCTAGATGGAAAGAAATTGAGAATAATGTATCAGGAGAAGTACCAATCGAGGCAAGGTTAGGGGATAAAAAACATATTAAAAACTTACTGGAAAAAGATAACCGCTGGATCAACCTCTCTTTAAAACTATGGCTGAGGGCCATCACCAGGAGTGACTTGCTGGAGGAAATGAAGATATTAAGATGGTGCTCACATGATCTTGATTTCACCCCAAGCAAGCTAGATACAACATTTAAAGGCTGGGCCAAACATGGCCTTACTTCATATTGCACATTTTTCAGCAAAGGAACTATGTTTGATTTTCAAACATTAAAAAAACGATATGGGTTGAATAACGGTGATTTTTTTAGATTTCTACAGGTACGCCATTACTTAAATAGTTCCCTGTCAGACAGCCAGAAGGCCCTTGAAAACCCTTTATTAATAGTTTTCACCAGTGCATACACATCAGACACAGGGATGAAAGTAATCTCCAAACTTTACCAAGCTCTTCAAGATATTAAAAAGGAAAATACTTTCTATATAAAACACAAATGGGAAAACGAAACAAAAAAAACCATCCCTGATGAAGTTTGGACAAGCTACTGTACTTTTCAATGGAAGATCTCTAGCTCAGGCACCTACAGAATATTTAGCTGGAAGATGCTGAGCAGGTATTTTTTCAGCCCTGCCCAGTCATCACATCAGCTAGGGCCCCCCCAGCTGCTGGAGGAAATGTGGTTCTCAGTTAGCACATCACTACCATTTGTTTTGGACTTGCCCTTTAATAGTAACTTTTTGGCAAAAGATCCATGTAGAAATTGAAATAATACTACAGGAAAAAATCCCATTAAACTGGGATGAATTTCTATTTGGGCTCGTACATTCAATCCCCTCAAACTTAAAAACAAAACAATTATTTGGAATTCTTACTGTTGCAGCAAAAAAAGCAATAACTAGAAAATGGCTCAAAGCAGACATCCCCTCTCTTGACAACTGGTATGACAAAATCCATGAAATCTATATCATGGAAAGAATCACATTCTCAATGAGGCTACAGGAAAACACATTTGAGGAAATATGGAAAAAGTGGAGAATTTACATATCCCAAAGACGACCATCCCTTGTTTGACTGTTCCTATACACCGATTGAATGTATATAGATGTGTATGTATGGACACATGTATGTGTGTGTGTATTGTATGCATATATGCATGTTGATATGAATGCATATGTACATGTGTCGACATTTGCTATTTCAAACAACCCCTGTGTACTTTTTCGTTTTTATTTTTATTTTGACTAATTTTGTTTGCTATTTCATTTGTCACTTTTGGGTCTCTAAAAATATATGATTTGAAAAACTGTACTTGTATTATAAAATAATGTGACCCCAAATAAATAAAGAATTAAAAAAAAAAAGAAAATAAAAGTCTTAGGCTCCCTTCATATATGGCGTTTAAAAATGAAATGAAAAAAGGAGTTATAATAAAGGCTTAAAATAGCACAGAAGTTAAAACAAAATAAACAACGTAAATGTAAACATTTAATTTAAATGGGTATAAATATGTATGTATGTGTTTATACATAATGTACACATATATGTAGTTGTGAATATGACTACTCATATTCTAACTCAACTATAATACCACGTATAGATAAATTGAAGGAAGTACTTTGAAATGAGTCGTCCTCTTCAGTCTGCCCATGAAACGAGAGCCTTGAGCTTGGACTGCAGAGGACATCATGTTAAGAAGAGGCCTCACTGGTCCAAGTTAGCCAATATATTTATAGGAATCAGAAATAAAGATGTTACAAATATATTTTCTAAATATGAATCAATAAAATAAGATGTATCAAGGACACTCAATAGAACATCACAGCAGTGCTTTAAAGAGACTTGGCGTGGGAACTTGAAGGTCACCGGTTCAAGTCCCTGATAGACCAAGAGCTACCGAGGTGTCCCTGAGCAAGGCAGCGTTCCCTACACTGCTCCCCGGGCGCCGTACATAATGGCAGCCCACTGCTCCTAACACTAGGATGGGTTAAGGGTGTATATATATATATATATATATATAAAACTAGATACGAACTGTTTTATCTCTGCTGAACTATACCTATGTTGTGTACAAATTCTAAAAAGGAACCAAGCTGAAAGAGGTGGGTGTCAGGTATATTCCTCAATGACCTTTCAAACAGCTCCATCTGCTTTGATATGCAGAGAACAAGAGTGAGCCACTCAGAGCAGCAGGTGGCCACGCATCTGCACACACTCACACACAGTATTAGCATCTGAAAGCAGGAGCAAATAGATGCATCAAAAAAACACACGCTTATAACACACACACACACACACACACACACACACACACACACACACACACACACACCACAGGATCTGTTCAGAGCAGAGTGTTACTTTACAGCACGAACAAACTAGGGATGATATGCAACATACAGGAAGTTTAGTGCAATGCTCTTGTTCTTATCTTTGAGTCTACTTGGGGTATTTACCAGAGTGGAATAAGTGGATTAGCGGAGCTCTGTTAGATATTTTTCTCAGTAGTCTGTAAAAAAATAAATATTTGGCTGGTCCTTTTTAAAGTGAGGTCTTTTTGTGTGAATCAGTGACCAGTAAATATTGTAAAAATAATCTATTGTTATATATAACTTTTAAATAGCTAAAGAGAAGTGCTGGGTCTGGTTATAAAAAAGGTTTTGAAAGATATTGTTGACAAATATTTGCAAAGTCCAGGTTAGCTATGCTTAATGGAGTCAATAATGAAGCAGACTGTTGTAGCTCATTAGCTCCAATCCATCTTTTAAAACCCTCCTGTGTCAGAGTGCTGCATAACAGACATGGTTTAAGGTCAGCTTTGTATGGAGCTTATTTCCTGCCAAAACAAACAAATAAACAATACTCAGCATGGATTGCAAATACAATATAACATTAACAAACTAAGAGTGCATCATATACATATATACAGTGGCGGCTGGTGGAAAATATTTTTGGTGGGGCTTTTGATATAGTGAGTAAAACAATTTTTTTTGGGAGAAATGACCCCTTAAATTAGGACTTCTGGTGATGTAATGGCGCGTTTCCAGTGCAGCGCGGAGCTCGCTTTAATGCTGCGTTCAGACCGGACGCGATGCGACGGCTGCCAGCTGTGTTTACTCGCATCATTCAAACAAGACGCGCTGGCTCGGGAACTACAACAAAATGAACTTATTTTACCGTGATTAAATTGTAATACACGTTTCTAAATGATGCCGACGTAACAACATACTGATACCGGTTAGTAAAAACCATGAATTAATGCTTTGACAAGTCTGCAGACAGACGGCAGGCGAAAAACCTTTTAGAATGCTTGTTTTCTGAATGGAGCTTGGCTAAGCTAACGTTATATGTGTTCCGACCGTCCACACTCACAACAACGGCCTATACAGACATAAATAAACCAGCGACTGTATTCTCCATGACACAGACAGTCTGTGGTTTGTACTTGTTTAACTTTTGTCTAGTTTCTGAACAGATCGTATCTGTTTGAAGAGCAAGCATGGGAAACAAAAGATAGCATTTACCTATTTGCATCGTTTGCATCCAGCTAGCCTCGTTGATACGTTTTGTCTTTTTCACGAGCTTGCTGTGATATATACAAATCGGGTTGGTCCGGTCCAAGGTCTTTAAGTATCAATTTATCTCCCAAACTTCTCCTTTGGAAAGGATTGGAGAGTAGCTCTTGCACGGAATTGGGTGCGGACCGAGGTCCGGCGACTCCACCTGCACACCATTCTAAATACTGCGTCATCTTGGTCACTCACGAGTCTAAAAAACAACTCACGTCATGTAAGCAACGTGGGCGCCAACGTGAGCGCCCTCGTGACCAAAATATTTGACGGCGCTGATTGGCTGAAATTATGTTTCGGCGGCACAGTTTACTATTGAGACTTTTGCAACGTGCTGGTTGCTGCTGTTTGGCTCGGGGGCTCCGCCCGGTAATGATAAACTAATGCCACGGGCAAGGCCAGGCAGGAAACATGTGACTTATCAGTAACTTTAGACATCGTAACACAATTTTAAACGAGATTTTATTGTAGATTATACATTTTACTGATACCAATTGTATGATATTTACCTTGTTCATTAAAAATAAAAATATAAAATATATATATTTTTTAAATATATATTTTTTTAATATTTTTTTTTTAATTTAATATTTAATTTAATTTTTTTTTTTTAATGTGGGAAGAGGTGGGGCGGCGCCCCTAGCGCCCCTATGGGCCGGCCGCCACTGCATATATATATATATATATATATATATCTAGTAAATGTTACAAATGACCTCCCATAATTGCCTCAGACGATAGACTGGTCCCTGTTCTGTCATGTTAGATCTTGCATGCTGTATTCAACGACCATTGACCATCACATTCGGAAACATAGACTGGGACATTTCATTGTTAATAAAGGAACTTTTATAAGCTACCTTAAGTCCTTTTTATCTGCCCAATCACAGTTTGTACATGTTACATGTTGTACTTGAAAGTAAGCCATGGAGTCCCACAAGGTGCTGTACTTGTTCTGGATTACCCTTGGGAACTCCACAGAAAAGATGGGAACAGTAAGCTCATGAGTTGAGGTCCAGCTTATCTAGTCCAAATCCCTAAAAATAGAAGGTAGACAAAACATTTAACTTCAAGGTGACTATTTTGTTTTGTTTTGTTTCCCTTTCTGTCTTTTGGGGGTTTATTCACAACTGGGATGCAAGGACCAATCTACCAAGTCTCATCTTTCTTGTAGAAATAGCTGTCAAGTGCTAAATAATGTTCTACCAAAGTCACAAGTATCTATAATCCTTTACGGTAGTATGAGGAGAGTGAAAGACAGCAGGGGAACACGGGTTTTCCAGTCAGCCTCCCTCTAGGCCTGCTCAGTCTCCAAGCTGGAGAGGAGGAGGAGAAGGAGGGAGGAAAAAGAGGAATGATTGGAGGGAGAGCGCGGTGGCTCACTGGAGGCTACTCAGGTCCCTGGTGTGAAACACAGTCCGCTTCCCTCACTCACCAGCCCTCTTTTCCTTTTCCTTTTCATCTCCTGTTCCAAAAAAGGATACCGCTAAAGCCACGGATAGGAGGCTGGTGGGTGAACACACAGGACCACCCGAAGAGGAAACCCCCCGTTAGACTCCATCAGTGTCTGTGTGTATGTTACAGTTGCAGAGGTTGCTCAGCAGAGCCAGAAGAACTTCTTTAACACCATGGGGTGAGTATGATACTAACAAACACATCCCAACCACAACTGTGTGTGTGTGTGTGTGTGTGTGTGTGTGTGTGTGTGTGTGTGTGTGTGTGTGTGTGTGTGTGTGTGTGTGTGTGTGTGTGTGTGTGTGTGTGTGTGTGTGTGTGTGTGTGTGTGTGTGTGTGTGTGTGTGTGTGTGTGTGTGTGTGTGTGTGTGTGTGTGTGTGTGTGTGTGTGTGTGTGTGTGTGTGTGTGTGTGTGTGTGTGTGTGTGTGTGTGTGTGTGTGTGTCAGAGTGATGAAGCCTGGAAAGTGTTCAGCTTGTTCAAAGAGGAGGAACAGTTTGTGTATGATTCTGGACATGAATGAAGCAAAGTGCCCAGACATTGTGTGTGTGACTATGTGTTATTTGAGAAGACCTGTTACTATAATTGACTACATAATGGAACAATTTGAATGTAATTACATCTGAGGGACATTTACACTGCACTAAAAGAAAAGTGTTCCTGGCATGTAAAAAAAACACAACTGAAGAGGTCTGCTGTCTTAAAGCTGAAGAGGAATTTTAAGATCCTGGAAAATAGCTCTATTCAGCCTTGTTTTCTGCACACAGCTTCATTAAATGAATACGAGACTGAGCGTGTCAACTCTTTGGCACCCTTGGATGATTTTTCACATTTCATTGTTGCCGCCCACATTGATAAACATATGTAGTCACTTTAAGATAAAGTCGCACAGATCCCAGAATGGTTGATATGATACGGTTCAAGACATCGGGAGACAGAGCTCAAAAGCTACAGCCAGGGAATCCTCACCTTTGACCCCCCTTTTTGAGCTTGCTATATTTTGATTGGCTCGGTCTGCTCAGAGAAGCTGAGAATTTGGCTTGTTGACAGGTCAGTTTTTTCTTCTTGACC
The DNA here is from genome assembly GCF_902827175.1 of Gymnodraco acuticeps. Classification (NCBI taxonomy): domain Eukaryota; kingdom Metazoa; phylum Chordata; class Actinopteri; order Perciformes; family Bathydraconidae; genus Gymnodraco; species Gymnodraco acuticeps. The sequence goes on along the minus strand of NW_022990186.1, from coordinate 888,411 downwards.
ATGAATGGTATGTATTTTCTGTCAGCCTCAAATGCTCTCTCTCTCTTACACAGCGTTGCTTACATAAACAACATGTTTCTCTGACTTCTTCCACATTGTTCCCCAGCTAAACTCAGAAATCTTGGCATTTTTCCTTGTATATTCTAAAACAGCTCATCAGTTCTAGTTGCTTATCAGTGAGCTTTGAAGAGACAGCCTCCATCATGTTTGTCTACCTGAGCAGCAGATGAGATGTGTCCTGACTATATAAGGCCTCTGTCTTCTCTCCGCGGGTCACGCTCTCCGTTGTGCACATTGGCCTCCTTAACAGTGGAAATATCTCCACGGGTCTTTTTGCTTTGTTTGAACCACATACAGTCACTGATGTTTATCTGCACACTCTTTAAAAGATGTGTTGAGTGGATGGGATGCAGCATGTAGGAGTGCAGCTCAGTGCCTTGATGTGTGCATCGTGGAGAAAGTCTCTCAGCTGCTAAACCTGTGGAACGTATTATTAGCAAACCCTCATTTGGAGAATAAAAGGTCCACAGCTTAGTGGAAATGTTGCCTTTTTTCACTTTGAATCTAAAAATGTCAATCTTGTTTATATCTTAAAGCTGCACTTATTAATATGTTATATTTTAACAATGAAATTACAATGTGTAATGAGAAACCTGTTTGTTTAATGACAAACCTACACGTTTGGTTTGACCCAACTCTTTAATGTCTTTCTTCTCATTGTTTTGGTGATAATTCTATGTGGGTTTGTCAATATGAGAAGAATTCAAACTAAATGTATTGAATCCACCACAATATGTCAGCCATACCAACTTTATAAAGTCAAAATAATAGTTCACAGGTCATGTTTTCGGCTTGTTTTACTGACCTCTAGCTGCAGAAAATCAATGATTGCAGCTTTAAACTGCAAATGTAGTTGGATAGAATGGTTACTAATAAAAACTTACATTTGGCATTTTGAATATTCAACCATTACAAATACACTGATGTTTTTCTGCAGTGACTGAGGCTGTGCAACATGTCCGACCACCGATTAGATATACACCACAGTCATTTCTGTTTATAGAGAGATATATTTGGGTGTAACTGTTTGATTAATGGCCCTGCTCTTCGGCTACATTTGGATGAGCCCTGCATGCCCTGCTTGGAAGTTATGACTTTATAATGGGAACACATAAGCAAAGGCCATCTGCTTTTCATCACTGCTGGAATGACAATTGCATAATGAAATAAAAAAAGTAAGATTAAAGATGAACATACACGGTGTGATGTTTGGACATGAGCAAGTTTTTTTGTTGTTTAGTTCACATTCCCTCTGTTCTCTCTTCTTTTGGTGTGGCTGCAGTCATTTCTGTTGAGGTTACATGAGTCACTTATTCCCATGGGGATGACAGTGATGGAGCCAAGTTCCCATTGTATCCCACATTTCCATTTCAGGATGTGAGCTATTCCAAGTAATACTTGATTAAAAATAAACTTTAAAATGTAGATGAGATGTTGGAGAGGAATGATGATCCAGAGGAAGAGCGGGGGATGAGGTGAACAGATGTGGACTGTTCCACACAGGGTTCGGCTCCTATCTGCTTTGTGAGGCAATCAGTAGACATTTCTCAGAAATAATAGATTTTCATCTCTGTGGGAAGATCAATACTCACGTGTGAAAGAGAGGCGTTATGTTCAAGTTTTCATGCCTCGGTTTTACACCATAACACCTCTGTTAGGTTGTGACATCAGCTCCAGATGAAGCTGTGTCTCCAGAGTGTGACGCTGAGCAGACTCTGTTCAGAGGAGATAGAACAGCAGGATCCTGACCAGCTGCTGATGTGTAGAATCTAGGACATGTTTCCGCTCGCGGGGGTGAAGTGTCAGCCGGCCGGCGCCTCTGTGTTTAAGTGAGCTCGGAAATGTATTCAATAAATCTGTGAATCGGTAAGAATAAACAAAATGAGTTCTGCAGGAGGAAGGTGAATAGTTAGATTGAATGTCAGAGATGTACAGTCCCGTCTGCTGTATATCACTAAGAATAAGGGAATCCTGACATGTGCTCAGAAGTTCAAAAAGATAATACAGGCCTTATATAAGCATCTCTAGCTCTTGGTATGTCATGTTTATGCTACAGATGCAATATGCTTCAAACGGTTTGTGTATTTAAAAAAGAACACTAGACCTTTTTAATGAAAAGCTATAATAAAATGATGTGTAAGTTACACATATTCTTCATATAGAAAGTTGTAGAGATGATTCATAAAAACTTGAATATTATATAATTGCTTTTATTAGGGTGTAACTAAACATTTCACTACTGCAAAGTAGTTGGACCAGCACAGAATCAAGACATGTGAAAAAGGTATAAAAATACACAAATATTCATAGCAACTAAATTGATTAGTGCCTTAAGCTTTCCATCGTTAAGATAAGCCTACTTTTTCACAAGGAACAATCAGAGGGGCTATGTCTCAAAATATATATAAAATAGGCTTTCTAATTCCAGTTGATACCACTACACTACTGCCATTGATATACTCCTGTGCATAGTCATATAACATTTGTTTACATTGTACCATCGAATGACAAGGCCTCATTATTTACATCCAACGACACCAATCAGTATACCAATGCAGGGAATAACGTTCTTTAAAAAAAGTTATAATCCAACCACATAAATAGTGTCATAGGAGTGATAAGAAAGGCAGTCTTGAAGTGAACACTGTTATACCTTATATGTAACTTTTATAAAATATTAGTGCAGGAGCCATGTCAAGCCAACGTGCCGGGCGGCGCGGTCCCGTGGGTTAGATGCGCTTTCATAATGCAGAGGGAAATAACTCTCAGAATAATGTTATTAGTACATTTTACAACTTGAGGAACGAATGTTTTTAATAAGGGCTATACAAACGTTCATACTGGGTAGTTTATTTAGTTTAAAAAAAATTATCCAACGAGTTACAGACCACTCTTTCTTTCCCAATGTAAGCCAATGGGAAAAAGTGTTTCCGGGCCCAGCAACCTAACGGAAATGTAGTACCACCGTTTGGCCACAACGAATATTTTCCTCAGAGTCCGGCGCACTTCCTGGGGGCTTGAGTAAACCCAGCAGCGTGTTAGCCTTTACAGCAGCAAAATGGAGAGCAGAGCTCTGAAGCCCTTCCCTTCTGATGCACAGGTTGCAGTTCCCTTCTTTTTTCAAAGTTTATTAATAGTAACAAGTCCAGATGGATATATCTTGGACCCTGCACATTTTTGGGTCCCCAGCAATACACCTGCTAAGTGTAATCAGATATGCCGTTCTCGAGATTTGCGAAAAAAGAAAAACCGACCGACAGACAGACAGACAGGGATTCCTTGCTTTGTGGTTAGATGTTGGAGATCTGGTTGCTGGTGTGTATTTGAAGGCAGAGCTTAAAGTGATAGTCTCTGGAGTTTCTCAGACCAACAGGCCAATCATTAACACACACTGTCTGGCACAAGAACCCTGCACTAGATACTGTAGAAAGTAGACTTTGCAAACATTGATATTGGCTGTGAAAGAAAGTTAGTTGTGATTGTCACCCATTGCTACTTTTAGCCCCATAGATGTCATTACTTTGCAAAAATGTAAACCTGTACCCAAATTGCCAAAATAGTTACATATTACCCAAACAGTGTAATGTTTGGGTACCCACCACTCAACATTTCCATTTTAAAACAGAATAATGGGAATACAAACAGAAACCTATTACCTACTTCTTAATTTGGAACAAAAACTCCCTCTCACATGTGGCGATGCTTCTACTCTAACAAGGATACAGTGCCACCAGCTGAGCCAGCATCAGAGCAGACCTCCGCCACAGGTGATGACGATGAGGATGATGATGGATACCCAGGACCTGCTCCCCCCCAATAGGTTACCTAACACCTACTGTTGGCTCTTCATCAGCAGGCTGCGCAGCGGGGCTGATCCAGTTTGCACTGAGGGAGCATGGGTGTAGCTATGGTTCATGGTTTAATAGAAGGCCCCAGAAACTGGCTACAGTGACTCAGTGAGTTCAGCACTAATTGCAGTTACTTATTTACAGTCTATAGTTTTTGTACGCATCAGACTCCATTCAAACAACCAGGGTATCAGCAGACTGTTATTAGTGTGACACCTGATTAGTAATCAGTGGCCCTGTGAGAGGTGTGTTCATGCTTCCTGCTTTACAGACTGAAGTTCAGTTTCTCAGAGTGAGGCAGCTGATTATCTGCTTGTTTCAGCATTTGTTAGAAGATAAAATTCATAAATACCATCGGCAGGATAGAAAGCTTATTTTAGAGCTTCCCTTGGTATACACAGTTCCATTAGGAACAGATGTACATAAGGTGGTACATATGGGATTAGTTTTGTTTCATAAAGATAAAGCAACACTTGAGCAAAAAAAAAAAACTATGAGTTTAAAAGAAAAAAAAAATGAGTCAAGCAAAATAAAACAAATTTCAAAAATAAAACTATAAGTTGCAAACAAATCATTTGTGTAATCATGTAAACTATAAGTCTTTTTTCTTTGTTTTAACACATCTTTTTGTTTGCAGTTCTCTTTGCTTCTTTCTCAATGATCACATTGCTCTCGCTGCAGCTCTCTCGTTTGCGCTCCCTCTTTTTTATGTTTTCAATTCACAAACGTCCCAGGTGGGCGGGACTTTCAGAGGTGCGTCCCCATTGGCTACTCAGCTTTTGAGTGACAGCCCAGTCCTCCAGCGATTGTACAGTGCAGCTGCGATGCGGTAGCTGAGCGTGGATAGAACACCCGCAGAAGAACCAGCATTTCAATTATTATAATACTACAAGTGAAAATATATGTATTGATCATGTGTGTTGTTTGTGCTGTACTATACGGTCTGTTTCTTTATTGTGTTAAGTGAGAAGTAAAGAAAAGCTGTGCTATGAAAGTTAGCTTTTGCTAACTTTAGATCCATAACAATGCAAGCTAGTAGCCTAATAGCATGGACAGTTAGCTATTAAGCGAGCAGTGAGTGAGCCTGTTGGTAGAGTCAGACACACTCAAACGGACTTGTGTGCCTGACTCTAGGCTTTCATGATTCTGTTTAGATATGCAAGTATAAGCCATGATAGCTTATTTTATTAACATGCTAATTTGATATGAAAATCAATGGAGGCTGAGTTAACTTTGTAGGAAAGCCTACCGTCCATGATGCCCCTGAGCTGTGTTTTATTTGTTAATTTCATATTTTTCATTTCCTAAAACATTTATTTTCCTCTCATATTAACAGTGTGGATCATTAGCCGCATTCACACCGCAGGACTTTCCCTGGTACTTTGGTTCTTTAGTTCCGTTAGTACCAATAATGTCGCGTTCACACCGCCGGGACTACTCAGTGCCGGGAACTCTTTTGGCCATTTTCAGTCCCTGCTAGAGAGGTGGTACGAACCTGGTGATAAAAGAGTGCCAATTTCTATTCTATTTCTATTGGCTGGGCGAATTGCAAATCACGCCCCGTTAGACTCTGAATTTGTTTTGTTAGGCAGCCATTTTTTTCCTCGCTACAAAACCACATCCACACCTGAGCGAGTAGTTTTTTTTAACTTTAAAGCAGTTATGACCACACGTACTACATCACCGGAGCGGTGGAATGATGAGGAAGTGTCGGTGCTTCTGGCAATTTACTCTGAGGACGGGATGCAGCAGCTTCTACAGAAAGCAGTTCCCAACTCCAAATGTTTTGAGCGATGTTCGCAAAAGCTACTTGAGCTGAACGAAGTGACGTCAGCGTAATCTTGCCTCAGGGAAAGTACTGCGGTGTGAATGCGATTGGCACTAGCCCCCTGGCGGATTCAGTGCCGTGGTACTTTAGTGCCGGTGTTGCAGTATAACTTGAGTCATGACAACTGGCGACATTCTATTATTTTCGTCATAGGAATCCGGGGCGTGTACATTGAGGACCCATTGTTGACTGTGGTCTATTTAGTCTAAATGACGTTCCCCTTAATTTCCCCAAAAGTAGAAATGGGTCCGGGTTCTTATGGGTTAAACGTATAGGCTTAAAGGCATAATAGAACTACGGTATTATATGTATTCAACTTGTGCCCCGCTGGACTTACTTTTCTGTGGTTGACCGTTACTGTGACATTGACATATCAGTATAGCCACGGAAGATAGTTTGTGTGTTTCATTCCCATACATCAATGTTATTTTCATGTAATTGTTTTTCCTGCACAGTGTAGAGTCTTGTTGTGATGAGAGGGATACAGGTATTTCATTAAAAAAACGTGCTACCTGGAGAATAGCTACAGAATTTATATCACAATTTAATCGGAGCTGATCACAACTTGTCATGAGTGATCCAGTCATCTCGATGAGCGTTCGGGCTGTGAATAAACAACTTGTGTTTTACTTTTAGGCTGTCTGAAGGTATGGACAGCTATCAGAGCTACTATACATCACATTAAGAACGATGTACAAATGAAAGGCGGACACAAATATATAATTTAAGTGATTTATTCAAGTTTGCAATATTTTGAACAGGCATCCACACAGTCACCTCCTTTGTAATGTTCGATACCTCCCTGTAAGCGTCACGATATCCACCTCTCACCCACAACCTCACATACGAGTACTGAATCAAAGTGATCGTAGGAAGGCAGATATAGCAAAAGATGAACGTAAACGACAAACGAGGCGATCGACATGTTTATTTCCTGGTAAGTCAACAATGGGTCCTCAATGTACACGCCCCGGATTCCTATGACGAAAATAATAGAATGTCGCCAGTTGTCATGACTCAAGTTATACTGCAACACCGGCACTAAATTACGGCAAGTCCTGCGGTGTGAAAGCGGCTATTGAGACAGCGTGGCTGTCACTACCCGATCCGTACTGCGCATGTGCGAGATGGTCCGCCATATTGGACAAGTCCGGACGGCAACCCAAGATGGACACTTGACACAGTGGCTTTTAGCAAAGCTCAAAAAGGAAAACTCGAGAGAGATGAGTTATTGTTATTACAACGTGACTTCACTATTATTTAACAACTCTTTTTATTGGGTTCTTTTATTTGGTGTAAGTACATTGTCAGAATAAGTGAGAAATGAATTGAACTTCTGTTAGACAGCTATCATACTGAATAAATATTTACTGTGAATGTGTACAAAGATGTATGGCATATGTTGCTGTCTAACAGAAGTTAAATTCATTCCACACTTATTCTGACAATGTACTTAACCCCAAATAAAAGAACCCAATAAAAAGAGTTGTTAAATAATAGTGAAGTCACGTTGTAATAACAATAACTCATCTTTCTCGGTTTTTCTTTTTGAGCTTTGCTAAAAGCCACTGTGTCAAGTGTCCATCTTGGGTTGCCGTCCGGACTTGTCCAATATGGCAGACCATCTCGCACATGCGCAGTACGGATCGGGTAGGGGGACGGATCGGGTAGTGACAGTGGTAGGCCATAAGGTGAACCCTGTTATCGTTTCATCCCGCTCCACAGAAGTGGAACTACACAATCTTTAGTTCATAAAAAAGAACGAGTCATATTTATCCACCAAAAAAAAGTTCGTGGCTAAAATTCCTGTCAATTCTTCTAGGCACGTAATTATTGGCTGAACTAGTCCCTTCAAAGCGTAATAATATCTTGGTCAAAAGTAGTGCCACGGTCCGTCACGTGATCGTGCTACACCAATTGGGTAGCTGCATATACCGGTATCAACAAACAGATTTGGAAAAAAAGACGACCGCCATGGTTTCATCGAGTAGCGGGGATGAGGAAAACGCACCAGAAAGTCTCAAAAAGTCAAAATGATCAACACACAAACATTGTTACATGCATATTACGTCTGTGAAGCACGAAAAGGTTGATTATTTTACCAATACAAGATGGAATACGTACAGGACAAGCTTACAACGGTGGCATTGATTTTGAAGTTACAAATACAATATTATCATATTACAATAATAATAATTATTGTAATATATATATATATATATTATATATATATATTATATATATCTATAATAATAATCTATATATATCTATAATAATAATCTATATATATCTATAATAATAATCTATATATATATATAATAATAATCTATATATATCTATAATAATAATAATAATAATGCAATTCATCAAATTATTATATGATGAATGAGTAAATAAATGAATCAATGGTCATTGGTATAAGTACTGCATTTTATTGATCTAAATTACTTAACGTAACAAGTTAACCTTCTTGGACGCAGCTATGTATGAAATCAAGTCATGTTTATTTTAAGAGTGCATTTAACGTGTACAGGGTAACAATAACAACAGACAGACAGACAAAAAGTCCTCAGTCTAATGGAATAATCCACGAGCTCAGCCAATGAACCTAGCGATGCGAACATGGTAGTCCAGGAATGTTGTTGTAGCTGGAGTTGGCTGATAAACGCTGCTAGCCAATGTTGATTCGATGGTCAACTCTGTTCCCAGATAGTAAAACCTCTCACAAATACCGCGTATATAACGCAAATACCTCGGACTTGGTGATGTATTAAGACATATGACAAAGCATGACATAAAACAAGCATACAGCACTGTTTAGAATCCATTTGGTCTGGTTTAGCGTAACCATGGAGGCGGCCATCTTTCACTTCTGTTGACAATATGCAGCTACCCAATTGGTGTAGCACGATCACGTGACAAACCGTGGCACTACTTTTGACCAAGATATTATTACGCTTTGAAGGGACTAGTTCAGCCAATAATTACATGCCTAGAAGAATTGACAGGAATTTTAGCGACGAACTTTTCTTTGGTGGATAAGCATGACTCGTTCTTTTTTATGAACTAAAGATTATGTAGTTCCACTTCTGTGGAGCGGGATTTCTTTTCTAAAGGACTTTTCGAGGTTCACCTTGCGGCCTATGGCGTCCAGAGCATGGATGTATAATAAGAACTGGGTTGCGTTCCGATAACCCAAAAATCAGCTCCTAAATTCTAACCCTATCTCCTATTCCTTGACCTCTGAGTGAAACGTCACGGGGTTAAGGGATAGTGGATAGGAGAATTCAAAAGGATTTAGGAGAAGAGACTGCGGTGCTTAGAGAATCCGAATGCACTTTCACTATCCGACGTGTTTATGATGCGCCAGCGGACGTCATGAATGTGCGTCTGCTGCTGTGGGGAAACTATGGAAACTACAGTTCTCTATACAGCGGACTACAACATGGATGTTTAATAAGAACGAGGGACTACTGTAAACTCATCTAGAGACTCTGCACCGTGCTCTGATGCTGTTGCTTTATGCTTTATGAACGGGGACAACAGAGAAACATATTCTTCATGACCAAAGTTGGAATTGAAATAAAAAAGGAAAGTGAAACTTATGCTCGTCACCCTCTCCCTCCGGTCCACATTAATACAAATGATCCCAATACGTATGATTGTATGAACTATTAAAAGATCTTAAAACCAATACAAATGTATTTATTATAAACGTTAGTCCTTAACATCTATCACTGTGTATATCACCATTCAAACATCTTTTAAAAGTTTAACAAACCCCACACAGCTCAGTAAAGACTGTGAGATGTTGACTTTATTTGATAATTTCAGTAAAAACTAACGTTCATATTTCTCTCTTTGATTATAATACTGATGAACGTTCAGAAAAAAGCACTTTGGCAACTTACCACATACGTTTTAAAATGCGTAATAAGCACCGTAACTTTCATGATATCATTTCTCCCATTATCGTTTGTGTCCGTGAACGGCCGACTGTTGAGTGACGGCAAATGCTGCGGCTGCAATGCATTGTGGGGCAGCATTTTCTCCTCTCCTTTCGGTTAAGGAGGTCCAGTGGTTCCTAAGCTAAAGGAGGTTATAAAGGAAGTTTGAAACCTCCTTTCCTTTCATTTGGAGAATTGGAACGGCACTTATCATGGCTGCCACTGAGGGACTTCCGGGTCATTTCACTCCGTTAGGAAGGTTCCTAAGCTAAATGGACTATTGGACTGCAGCCCTGGATAAAGCGTGGGAGGCCAGGCCTCATTCATTCCTATGAGAGCTGCTCATTAGCGCATGATGATAAAATGGCCCACCTTTTGAGAGAGTGAAACGTCACAGATTACCCAGCATGCCTGAGAAGTACCCGTATGTGCACTCATAGAGCATGCGCAACTTTAACAAAATTCTCGTTCACATCAAGCACGTCAATTTGCGTACACGTAACAGCACCGCTCGTTCATGACAGCATGGTAATGGATTGTTGTTATCATGGATTTGATATGAACGAGGCGGCAGTTAGCAGCTAGCGGCTAGCTAGTAATGATGCTAATGTACACATCAATCGTTATGTACTTATATTACGCTGTAACAGGATCTAGTGATATCCAACAGAGCTTCATTTAGCATGAAATAATTATTGCACTGTGTATATATATATATATATATATTTATATACAGTGCAATAAGCTTCTTAGTGCAATATGAAGCTACAGGGACGTTAATAATGTCGGTAATATTAACTTTTTTTAATACAACATTTACGGTACAAGATTTAATCATACAGCCCATGTAGTATGATAATGAATTACAGCAAACATGTGCAATATATCCATTATTACAGCTCCGTGGGATGGCAGTAAGACGATATGGATCCGTTCTTATTGTGCATCCATGGGTAAAGATAAACGCAACTCACATTGGTTTCTCATACAGCATCTCTGTAAACTACGTGTATTCACTGAATTTCACTCTCTGCCTTTAACGGCTCGTTGTAGCTCCAATAGCTCCAGCCCCACCCTCCCTGTGAGCACAGTGTGCTCTGATTGGTCGGGACACGTAACATGAACGTGCCGGGCGGCGCGGTCCCGTGGGTTAGATGCGCGTTCATAATGCAGAGGGAAATAACTCTCAGAATAACGTTATTAGCACATTTTTACAACTTGAGGAACGAATGTTTTTAATAAGGGCTATACAAACGTTCATACTGGGTAGTTTATTTAGTTTTAAAAAAATTATCCAACGAGTTACAGACCACTCTTTCCCCATGTAAGTCAATGGGAAAAAGAGTTTCCGGGCCTGGCAACCAAACGGAAGTGTAGTACCGCCGTTTGGCCAGCACGAATATTTTCATCTGAGTCCGGCGCACTTCCTGGGGGCTTGGTCCAGAGGTCTTATCCCGTTTCCCCACTTCCTCTGAGGCAGTGCTTCTCAAAGTGTGGTCCGCGGACCACTGGTGGTCCGTGAGCGCCCCCTAGTGGTCCGTGAGTATATTGGTAACATTTCACACTTTCAATTGCATGATATAGCCCAGCGCAATACCTTCATTACACATGTTGCTACTTGTTTGTACCATTTTCAGGCAATTTGTAATCTGTTCTAGAAAAACGATGTGTTTTTGGATATTTTTGGAGTTAGGTGGTCCGCGAGTGTTTTTTTATTGGTTAAGTGGTCCTTGGTATGAAAAAGTTTGAGAAACACTGCTCTGAGGGGACAGCATCAGATCCTTGGAGGGGGGGCATGAAGAAAGACCTGTACCAGCTTCATCCACGCTGGCGTTGCTGTTATCACTGGCTCAGTGTCATTTCATTTGACCAAATGTCTTTACATATACATTTAATAGATGTTATTATTATCCACCTTTTTGTTTTATGTCCTTTTATTTATAACATTATTTGAGACTTAATCTTCTGGTTCAAATTTCAATAAATGTAATTTGTATAATCACTCTTGTCTTTATTCTACATGAAAATGTTAGAGATTCCATTCAAATCTGTTGATGATTCAGATCTTCCTCAGGCTAGGAATAGTATGTAGAGTTTGTAATGCTAAACGTGTATCATTTTCTCCCAGGATATAGAATGAGACAACACAGTTTGTATCCATTGTGTATGAATGCCTCTTCAGACCAACATAGTGAGATGTGAGCATGCTCCTAATTGTGTTGCCATGCAGCCTAGGTCTGCTCTGTTTCATAAAGCAAATCTGCCACTTTCATATTGTAGAATTTGTTCAATTAAAGCAGTCTTTAATTGTTTGTCCTAAACATAGCAATATATGCTTTTGAACATGTCTTTGAAAAGATAACAGTATACAGTTTATATTGTGCATCACCTTTAGCTTGAAAATACATGTGTTTTTTTAATCTATAACATAAATAGATAGACAGACACTTTATCAATCCCAAATTGGGAAATTATTTAACAGCAGCAGTGTGTTCAGGTATTAAAATATTTAGAGTTGGAATAAAGTATAAACTACACAACACAAGTATAAAGCACTGCAATCCATAAGATGAGTCCGATATGTTCATGAAACTCCCCAGGAGACACCCACACTAACGTGGCCGAGTGGACTCCGGAGTTTGCTGCATGAGTTGCACTGTATGATCTGTGGTGTAGTGGGCTGTCACTCAAAAACTGCGTAGCCAATGGGGATGCACCCCTGAAAGTCCCGCCCACCTGGGATGTTTGTGTCAAAATCGAAAACAAAAAATGAGGGAGCGCAAACGAGAAGAGCTGCAGCGAGAGCAAAAGTCTGATCATTGAGGAAGAAGAAAAGAGAACTGCAAAAAAAAGACATAGAAAAGACAAAGAAAAAACACTTATAGTTTACATGATTACACAAATGATTTGTTTGCAACTTATAGTTTTATTTTTTAAATGTATTTAATTTGCTTGACTCAGTTTTTTTCTTCTTTTAAACTCATAGTTTTGCTTTATTCTGAGAAAGTGTTGCTTTATCTTTATGATACAAAACTAATCCCATAGTACTCAACCTTTAACACTCTTTGAGTTTGTGCATTATACTAGGCTAACCATTATTTATTCACCATTGGCGACTTCTTCCTGATTTTATATGAAGTAGTCGTAAGTAGCAGTAGTATTTAAGTGTGCATATATAAGCAATATGTTTTATTTCAACTATGTTTTTTTTATCTTGTTCATTGGGCTATAAACAGGAATAGTAGATAGTTTAAGAATAGACTGCCCTAAGGGTAATTTACAACCTGTGCACAGGTGAACAACCACAATGTCACATTTAATTATCTAGACTAGATCTGTTAAACCAAGAGTCAATGGAGAGTTAGTTCCAGCCAGAACAGTAAACATCTGTGAATTAATTAATCTACAACCTGCCACAGCCGGAAGCGCGGATGATAAGAACAATATACAAATATTAGATATTAATCATTGCAACAATAATACATGCAGCAGTTTTTTTGTCAAAAAGTGGCCCTGAATTGTCACATTAATACAAAAAGCTCAGGTGAGCTTTGTCTCTAAATCTGAGTATGCGTGTATTGAAGGTAATGATCGAGTGGAGATACATTGATCAACTAAAGACACCAACTAAAGTCAATTCAATTATTTTGATGACAAGAGGTTGTTAAAGCATCACACCCATTATCTGCGATAAAACTACCCTTGTTTTTCTATGGTAAGAGCAGTGGTGCTCCTTTGATAAGTGCGCTCAAAGTAAAGATCATTTTAAATTTGACTTTTATCACTGCTGACCTTTCAAAGCTTAAAGTTAAACAATGACATTATAGCTGTTTGTGAGGCAGCCATTTTTGAATGCAAACACAGTCTGCTGCAGAATGCTGTGCGTCAAACCTCCTGTAGAGCACATTTCTTATTATATGAAGGCCGCTGAAGACAATCCTGGTGATATGGTTGAGTCAGGTTTTTTTTCATATGCTAATGTTAAAAACATTTTTAATCCTGGAATATACCTTGGCTTTAAAAGTCTATTTTATCAATAACAACTTCACTTACAGGTCTTTTAAAACTATGATGCAAGTGAAGTGATTCCTTTCTGACTTCAAACCTGCAATTCACCATGACCTGATTGAGCAGGGAGCATGGGGATGAGCCCACTGATCAGGCAGGTTGTGGACACCAATGCATGATGGGGCAGTATGTACTGTGTGTGTCAGGTTACTAACCAAACACCATCTGAGCACAGCCCTGGGGCATCACACGCACACACGCATGCTCACACACACACACACACACACACACACACACACACACACACACACACACACACACACACACACACACACACACACACACACACACACACACACACACACACACACACACACACACACACACACACACACACACACCTTTAATGAGTGTGTTTCCACTCAACACAATTTGTTTTCCCGTGCTGTTTCCACAGGGTGACTTTGTTCCACTTACATTCACACACAAAAACACTCACCGACACCAAAGAAAATAATAGGTAGAAAACAAATAGTTTAAAAAAAAAAGAAATGATCAGTGACTTTCTTCATTATAATAAAGCAAATGTTTATTTATTCATCCTCATATTAAATGATGAAACCCCGAAGTGCATGCCTTTTTCAGAAACACGAACACATGTGTTTTGGTGCTTTTTGTGTGCAGATCATTCATTGTGATGTGCCACAGCGGCTATCCTCCATAAGCCATAAGTAATCACTGCATCAGAGTCTGGTAGGACTCAAATATATCAGCATCTATTTCAGCTCAGTTTTCTGTGACAAACTTTCCATCGTGTGTCAAAACTTTGTTATTTTAACTCTTCGGCCAGCATGGACAAGAAATCCATGAATTACCTTAAGTGGATGTTATGGGGGTCATAATCGTTATGGAAACTACAATAAATCTGGACGGCAATTAAGATCAGGACATGCATCTTTCAAGTGAGATCTATAAATAGGGAACTGAATACATTGCCAGGAATGAAGCCAAACTCCTAACACAAACTATATGAAAGGACAGCAATGTTGCTCCACATATCTTTGGTACAAACTCAAATATGTATAATTTGTGGAACCTTTAACCTGATTTCAAACTATATGAAAAGTGCAGTCTATTCCCTGAGCTGGGATCTCACATCGTTGCCATTTAAAGTTTTCAAGGAGATGCAAACTTTCTTTCCAGTTGGGGCAAAGAATGTATTGTTTTTTCATTGCAAGACGTTGGCAATGTTTCTAAAACAATGTGCTTGTAAGCAGGCCGCATGTTTTCCTCACACAGTCTGAACTTTCCCTTTGGTTCCTAGATGTTTGAAAAATGTCACAATGCAAGATAATACTTGCAGCAGAGGTTTTTGGATCAGTCTGATGACAAATCAGTAGTGTCAGCTCTCTTAGCAACTACTGCTCATCCTACACTGACTTCTGACATTTTCATGTACGTAAGAAAGAATTGTAAGAAAGATTTATCTTAACACATTCCAGTCCTGAGACAATGTCAAATATGCAATATAAACAAGGACGATGAAGTTAAGATGGAAAGACCCTTCCCATGAAAAACAAATCAAAATCTCATGAGTAACACTCATCAAGAATCTAAGAGGCCATGCAATTGGTTGATTACATTTCAGCGGGGGTGCCATCATGCATCGTTTATCTTCTGTGGGGGCGAAGAGGCAATCAATTGTGGCATCACTCAAAAACTCTGTTGATTGATAGAAAGAAGTAAACACCTAAAGCATTTTCAGATAGAGTTCATGCATAACAGTGATTTACCACCTACTGTTTGACTAATGTGAGGTTTTACCTGAGTTGGAAGAAGTACTCAGATCTTATACTTAAGTAAAAGTAGAAGTACTCAGATCTTATACTTAAGTAAAAGTAGAAGTACTCAGATCTTATACTTAAGTAAAAGTAGAAGTACCAGAGTGTATGAATACTCTGTTACAAGTAAAAGTACTGCAATCAAAATGTTACTAAAGTAAAAGTACTAAAGTATTGGCATCCAAATATACTTATTTAGATTATCGTCATTATACAGTCCATTTCAGAATAATATATATGATATGTTTTATAATGATTGATCATGAAAGTGTTCTCAAAGCTGGTAAAGGTGCAGCTAGTTTGAATGACTTTGTATACTGCAGGGTAGCTGGTGGATTTACTCCAGGTGGAACTAAAGTCTGATTCAACACTTGATTAGATTTCACATCATTCATCCACATCTGTAAAGTAACTAAAGGTATTAAATACATGTAGTGGAGTAAAAGTACACCATTTACCTCTGAATTGTAGGCGAGTGGAAGTACAAAGTATCATATGAAATATTCAAGTAAAGTACAAGATTTGTCAGAAAACCTACCTTCATTTGAGGTGGAGGAGAGGGGCCCCCGGTTGCTCTTCTCTTGCTAGATCTATTCCTGCTGTCCCGTTCTGAGCTGACTCTGTGCAGAGCCACGTCTGTGTTTCCTCAAACATCTGCTGGATGCAGGGAAGCCATTAAACATAGCTCTGCTCACAAACAGCCCTGTTTTCAGGATCCACATTGATGCTGAAAATACGGCTTTTATCTCTTTAACTTAATACTTTTGTGGTGGAATGCCTCTGGCAGGGCCAACTTATACTGTTGTGCTGCAGAATAGACATACTTTAAGGTCTTGGCTGCAGCTCCAACCTAAAAAATGCAAGAAAGACACGTGTGTTCACTTCAAGTGTTGTCAGAATGAAGCATTGAATCCCTCACTCATAAGTACCAACATTTATATCCAACACTTAGAGCCGATGTGTGATCACAGTCTTCAGGTTTGACTGATGGCTCGCTCAGGTTTCTCTTTGCTTTGCTCATGTCCAGGTCCTAAGGGCAAAGTCCAGGGACACAAGAATGAGGAGAAATATGCCCACTGTGTGTAAGTTGGTACACACACCTGATTCTTTCCTGTGGGCATTTCTGTTTGCATGTAATACCTTAAGCAGATTATTGTGTTGCATAGTTTGTGATCAATAATGGTCAATTGTGTCAATAAGTGTTCTCCTGATGTGTAGTGTGTATTGTACGGAACCTACTAATACAGAACTTTGTGAATTGAAATAATATGTTTGTGAATTTAATGTCTCAATTAGCCTAGCAGGATTATGTCAAATTAGATGGGACAACTAGGCCTGTCACAAATAATACATTTTGTTGGACGATACATTTTCCCGGAAATTATTGCGATAAACGATAATATTGTCGGCACCGTTGTAAGACCATTTTAGACCACTGACATAATGATAATATATAATAATAATAATTCAAGTACATCCTTTCAAACATAACTTTTTATTGAACATCCAACATTGCAAATGAAATGTGAAATAATATTCAAATATATAAATGATATATAATAAATAAAACAAATTAAATTATAAAAAAATAATTAAATCACACACATCCAAAACAATCAATTAAATAGGAAAACAGAGCTCTCTCTCTCATATATATACTGTATATATAAATATGAGCACACATTGTCTCACAAGCAAAAAAAAACCTCCTTAAAATAGCAGTCAAGTGTACAGTCCACTGTCCATACAAAGACCCAGATGCCTCAACAGACCTTATCCAAATCTGTATTTCAAAGATTTTGAGCAAGGAACACCAACACGTTTGCATTGTCGGGCAAATGCATCTTTGATTGTAAACTGTCGGGAAGGTGGGGGCTCTCCATCTCCAGCTGCCGTGTTTGCTCCCAGCTGGGAAAATAATGAAAAGCTGACGGGACAGACAAGTTGAGACCAGCTCGGCTCGGAAACACATTAAAATAACCTACGGGTCATATAGCCTAAGGGATTTCACTATTCACTTTACTGTGTGTGTGTGTGTGTGTGTGTGTGTGTGTGTGTGTGTGTGTGTGTGTGTGTGTGTGTGTGTGTGTGTGTGCGTGTGCGTGTGCGTGTGTGTGATGACTTCCACAAACTTCTACAGAAGATGGCCATGTTGGAAATAAAAATGCAACGGTTGGAAGTTAACGTGGAAGTGAATGGACTAGGTTGGAATGACACCACTTTACCAGTGTTGCAAAATAATGGACCAGGGCATGCTAACTCAAAGCTAGTTAGCAGCTACAAGGATTCCAAGGAACAGGAGGGCTGTGTACCGGGTAATAAATCTACAAGTGGTAGTCCTCCCTCAAACTCTCTGGGTGCAAGGCCGAAGAGTAAATCATTTCCATGGGATTTGGGAGGACGGATAACAGGCAGAGCCCAGCGCTCTGAAATCTGTGATGCGACCGGCTGGCCTGCATTGTTATCACCCAGGAAGAGCGTCTCTTCAACCCCTATTCATACTAGGAAACAGCCGTAGACAGCTGTTAAAGGGACAACTACAAACAATCCTCCTTAACCACCGAGTGTGCCAATCCAGAACAGATACGCTCCGCTGACCGAGAACCGGAGATCCCTTTCTGATGACCTGGATAACCTGTCCTCTTCACACAGCAGGGTAAGGACCAATAGCTACTCCAAAAGTAAAATGCTAGAGGGAAAGCTAACGACTGGGCCTGAAACTCTGATTGTGGGTGACTCTGCTGTAAGAGATATAACAAGTCTGTGTAGTAAGAACAACACCAAAGTACTCTGTTTTCCCAAGAATATGGTCTCTGACTTGGCTGAGAAGATCCTGCATATTGGGGCTGAACATCCGACTGTGAAAAATGTGGTACTGCATATTGGAATAAATGTTAGTTGTAACAGTTAGAAGTGCTGAAAGAAGACTTTAAATGTTTGTTGGAAACTGCCAGCTCTCTAAATGCAGAGGTGTTCATCAGTGGCCCTCTACCGCCAGTCAGAAGAGGAGTGGAGAGATGCAGCAGATTGTTTGCACTGAACACCTGGCTTTCAACTGCCTGTACTGACCATTCTGTCCATTTTATTGACAACTTTAACTTTTTCTGGGACCGCAGACATCTTTTCCTACTCTTGCGTTTCGGGTCAAAAGTGACCGAGTGACTTTGTTTTTGATCATAAACATTGTGTTTTTCATCCAATTGCCTCAAGACCTTATGTTATCCTCCACACTAGGCCTCTGAACATATACAATTGATGATCACCACTTGCATTGATATTTTTGTGATTTATTCAACAGTGAAACACCCATGATGTTTTCGGTCAGAATTGACCGCCATAGGAAATGAATGGGTTTGAGTGTATTATGTTCATCCTGCAGATGGAAAACATCTACACACGCACGCACGCACGCACACACACACACACACACACTTGTGCTCATGTCCCCCCACACCTTCCAGACAAAACAAAGTACTCTAAGTTACGGGAACCTCTCACTTTTTCGCGCTGTATGATACAATATCACAGGTGCGAGCTCTGTGCCCCTCGAGAAAGAAAAACCTCTCACTTTCTCGCAGTAAATGCCCCTCCATTACTGTCTCTCATGCAGTTATATTTGTGCCTTGCTCACATTTGACTCATTGGCACAATGAGTAGGCGACCGATTAGAGGCTCTGGACAAATGTTTTGAACCAGATGAAGAGGAGATTGAACCAGAAATAGAGGATGATGTCTCAGAAATGGAAGACAACAACGATCCAGACTATGTGCCTGACCAACAGTTAACAGACCAGGAAGAGTCCCCTGAGGGAGAGGCCCCTGATTGAGAAGAACCCTGAATATTTATTTTTTCTCTAAATGTTCATTGAGGAAAACAGTATCAGTGTCTTATTTTATATTCATCACAGTGAATGCAGTGAATGCTGAACTTGATGGACCCACTGGTGGGTCCAGACCATATACTTTAGTTGAACGTACACAATGAAACACTGACTTGCTTGTATCAAATCAATACATCATTGGAACGGGAAGAATCTCAGTTACAACAACAACTAAAGCATTTCCATCTCCAGTAAACACAGCCTACATGGCAAGCATTTTTATAATATACACTAATGTACAGTAAGCACTATCTTTGAACTTACTGCTAAATTATAACGTGAAATTCACCCCTGGTGTCATTCTGTCTGTCACCCCTTGATTCTACTTGCTTTGACTGTTCAAACGAGATGTCAACCATCAAAATTGGATAAGGGGTTCCAGAGATATCAGTGTGCAAAACAAACCGGTCAATTTTCACCAAAAATAGTATGGGAAGGGGGGTATGACCTAACGCAAGAGAAGGGTTAAGGCAAATGGAGTTTGCCTGAACAAGTCAGGAGTGAAATTGTTTATCTCTAACATATTCAACTGCCTGCGTCATCAATCTGTTCCCTCTGCTAAGGACAAGCAACAAGAGGAATCAAAACAAGAGAAAGACACAACACATCGCTCAGAAAACCTTGAAAATGTGTCACTGCACCCGCCTGAAGAATGCCTTAATTATGGGAGACAAATGGAGGAGTCTCCACCGCCCTTCACCCCCCCAATCACCTCTGAGGATACTCTTCCTTCACCCCACAGCTCTCTCTACTCTCCGTTCACCCTTTCACCCTTTCACCCTCGCCCACCCTCCTGGAGAGCGCTGAACACATGAAGGAGATACAGAGGGTTGGCACCAATTCCTTCCTGGAGTTCAATGACCAAACTAAGGCGATACGCAGGGTTGGCAGCATGTCCTTTACCCCCGCCCTTCAACGACACCCACCAAAATCATGAAGCATCTCCCCCGTCTCCATCACCGTGCCTACGTCAACCACCTACCCCCCTTCAAGAAAGCATCTGCGGTCTACGAAGCCTGATAAGGATGTGTGTGTACAAAACGTAACAAACTCTAACTGATATGTGTTGGGTCCAGGCTCAAGGGCGTATGGCACTCTCAACTCTTTCCAGGACATGCCGGGACCCTGCCTGCCAGTAGCTTTGCCGATATCTGTGTTTAGATTAAGAGCAGTGAATCAGCTTAGAAACAGGAAGTGCTCAAATGTTTGTGTGAGTTTATCAAATTTAGCAGTGATTCCATGTCAGCCACAGCTTGTCACAAAAAATCTTACTGATAGTGTATCTAACAAACTTAAACTAGCTTTATTAAATGTCAGGTCTCTGGCAGGAAAAACATTTTTAATCAATGATTTTATCACTGAGCACAATCTTGATTTTATGTTTTTAACGGAAACTTGGATTGAACAAAATAACAGTGCAGCTGTTCTTATCGAATCAACCCCTCCCAACTTTAGTTTTATGAGTCAGGAAATAATGCATAAGAGAGGAGGTGGAGTTGCTATTTTGTTCAATGATTCCATTCAATGCAGGAAGACATCTTATGGCAACTTTGATTCTTTTGAATATGTGGCCCTTCAGCTGAAATGCTCCTCTCGAGCTCTGTTCCTAAATATCTATAGACCACCCAAATACTGTGCAAGCTTTTTTGATGACGTTACTGAACTGCTGTCTATAGTGTGTATTGACTTTGACCGTCTTGTCATTGTTGGTGAGTTTAACATCCATGTTGACAACCCCCAGGACAGAGGGGCTAAATAACTGTTTTGTGTTCTTGATAACTATGGACTGACTCAGCATGTGATGGAGCCCACGCACAATAAGGGGTACACTCTGGACTTCATTATCTCAAAGGGTCTGAATATCTCTGAGGTTGAGGTGACTGATGTTGCACTCTTTGATCATTCCTGTGCTCTATTTCTGTTCACAAAAATGTTCAAAAAGAGGTAACCACAAAGCTAACATCTCAGTAAATGAGCTATCCATCCATCCATCTTCTCCCGTTTATCCGTGGTCGGGTCGCGGGGGTCGCAGTTCCAGCAGAGAGCCCCAAACTTTCTTTTCCCTGGCGACATCAACCAGCTCTGACTGGGGGATCCCAAGGCGCTCCCAGGCCAGTGAAGAG
Source organism: Gymnodraco acuticeps (assembly GCF_902827175.1). Lineage (NCBI taxonomy): Eukaryota > Metazoa > Chordata > Actinopteri > Perciformes > Bathydraconidae > Gymnodraco > Gymnodraco acuticeps. Next base: position 866,875 of record NW_022990186.1, on the reverse strand, counting down.
ATATAATCCCTCCACCTGGTCCTAGGTCTACCCCTTGGTCTCTTCCCAGCTGGACGTGCCTGGAACACCTCCCTAGGGAGGCGCCCAGGTGGCATCCTAACTAGGTGCCCGAACCACCTCAACTGGCTCCTTTCGACGCGAAGGAGGAGCGGCTCAACTCCGAGTCCCTCCCTGATGACCGAACTTCTCACCTTATCCCTAAGGGAGACACCAGCCACCCTGCGGAGAAAAACCCATCTCGGCCGCTTGTATCCGCGATCTCGTTCTTTCGGTCATGACCCATCCTTCATGACCATAGGTGAGGGTAGGAACGAAAATGGCCCGGTAGACAGAGAGCTTTGCCTTCTGGCTCAGCTCCCTTTTCGTCACAACGGTGCGGTAAAGCGACTGCAGTACCGCTCCCGCTGCTCCGATTCTCCGGCCCATCTCACGCTCCATTGTTCCCTCACTCGAGAACAAGACCCCGAGATACTTGAACTCCTTCACTTGGGGTAAGGACTCATTCCCTACTTGGAGTGGACAGTCCATCGGTTTCCTGCTGAGAACCATGGCCTCAGATTTGGAGGTGCTGATCCTCATCCCAGCCGCTTCACACTCGGTTGCGAACCGATCCAGTGAGTGCTGAAGGTCGCAGACCGATGAAGCCATTAGAACCACATCATCTGCAAAAAGCAGTGGTGCAATCCTTAGTCCACCGAACTGCAGACCCCCTCCCCCATGACTACGCCTCGAAATCCGATCCATGTATATTACAAACAGGATTGGTGACAAAGCGCAGCCCTGGCGGAGGCCAACCCTCACCGGAAATGGGTCCGACTTACTGCCGAGGACCCGGACACAGCTCTCGCTTTGGGAGTACAGAGATTGGATGGCCCTGAGAAGAGACCCCCTCACCCCATACTCCCGCAGCACCTCCCACAGTAACTTCCTGGGAACTCGGTCATACACCTTCTCCAAGTCTACAAAAAACATGTAGACCGGATAAGCGTACTCCCAGGCCCCCTCCAGGATCCTTGTGAGAGTAAAAAGCTGATCCATCGTTCCACGACCAGGACGGAATCCGCATTGTTCCTCCTCAATCTGAGGTTCGACAATCGGCCTGAAATGGGCTAGATCATTTTAATTCAAAAATAAAAAATGTTATACGTAGATGCCATTGCTCCAATTAAGGAAAAGGAAGTGACTGGCAAGAAAATATCTCCATGGAGAAAGGCCATGGCCATGAAAACAGAAAAAAGAGAGTGTCGAAAAGCTGAACGCAGGTGGCGAAAAACAAATCTCCAGGTTCATTTTGAAATCTATAAAGAGAGACTTGGCCTTTATAATTTGGAATTGAAAAATGCACGACAGTCTTTCTTCTCTGACATCATTACCAAAAACAACGCACGTGCCTTGTTTGCTACCGTCGACAGACTAACTAACCCCCCAGTGTCAGTAGCCTCTGAATTTCTATCCACCAGGGCCTGCAATGACTTTGCCTCCTTCTTCACTGACAAAATTCAGAAAATCAGACAAGCAGTCAGTGCCTCTGCATCAGGTACAGCAAATGTGTTGTCCCTATGTCCACCTAATATCAATTCAAACACCATGACACAATTCCATCAGATTAATGATAAAAACCTAGAGGACATTATTCAACTTCTGAAATCCTCCTCCTGCTGCCTTGATATTATTCCAACAGGATTTTTCAAAATGTTTTTCATTGCATGGCCTCAGATCTACTTCACATAGTAAACAAGTCTCTTTACTCAGGTGTTTTTCCACAGGCCCTGAAAACTGCAGTCATTAAACCGCTCTTAAAAAATAATAATCTAGATGCTTCAGTAATGAACAATTACAGGCCCATATCAAACCTGCCATTTCTAGGTAAAATCATTGAAAAAGTTGTTTTTCAACAGTTGAGTATTTACTTACATTTAAATAACTGTTTCGATGTGTTCCAGTCAGGCTTTCGACCAAACCACAGCACTGAGACTGCTCTTGTAAAGGTCTTCAATGACATCCACTTAAACACAGACAATGGCAGAACTTCAGTGTCAGTATTATTAGATCTCAGTGCTGCGTTTGACACTGTTGATCAAAACAGGGCGGTGGTGGCGAAGTCGATAGGGACTTGGCTTGGCAACTGGAAGGTCACCAGTTCAAGTCCCGGCAAGACCAACTGCTACCGAGATGACCCTGAGCAAGGCACCGTTCCCTACACTGCTCCCCGTGCGCCGTTCCAAATGGCAGCACACTGCTCCTAACACTAGGATGGGTCAAATGCAGAGAAACAATTTCCCCACGAGGGATTAATAAAAGTCCATCTTATCTTATCTTAACATATTACTAGACCGACTAGAAAACTGGGTGGGACTTTCGGAAACAGTTCTAAATTGGTTTGAATCCTACTTAAAGGACAGAAAAAACGTTGTTTCTGTAGGTAAATACACATGCTTTTCCAACACATCTGCAAGCAGACTTTGTTGTATCGTCATTGGAGGCAGTCGCAATTTCTACAGGCTCGCACTACCTGTTAGCATCTGGCATCTGTTAGCATCTAGCTCTCCTGCTTACAAACTTTTAGCCATCCCTGCTTATACAAGTAGTAGTTTTAGTTGTCTGCGATCTGCGGAGGCCTACTCCCACCTGTCGAGTACGGCTGTACTGAGGTGTTTTTCCTCCGGAGACGTTGCGAAGAGACGGAGCGGCTCCACCTGTTGCTGCCTGCGATCTGCGATTTACGGAGGCCTGCTCGTCGCGAAGAGACGGAGCGGCTCCACCTGTTGTTGCCTGTGATCTGCGATCTGCGATCTACGGAGGCCTGCTCCCACCTGTAGAATACGGCTGTACTGGAGAGGTTTTTACCCCGGAGTCGTCGCCAGTGGTGTAGTGGGGATTTTTTTACTGGGGGGACGCTATTTTAATTAGGTCCAAACAATGCCACACAAGTGCGCATGCGCGCAGTGCACTCACAAAACGGGCAGACAGGTCCACAGAAACTACCGGTATGCTTAATCCTACTTTAGTTACTGTACTGCAAAAAGCAGACGGCGCTGCGCTCAACACACACAGACTCAAAACCATGGACACACTGGCACATAAGTTACATAAACAATGTATAGGCTCTCTCTCCACTTTCAAAATCTATTTAAAACTCATAACAAACAAACAACATTCCCAAAGTTGTCCTGAAATTAACTTATTAAATAAACGTAACGAAAAATATAGCCTACTTATGCAAACAACATTGAATCTGGACTTGAAAGTATTCTGATTAGGCCTAGCCTACATTGAAAATAAGCAGACAGCGCTGCTGCTTCACACACACACACACACACACACACACACACACACACACACACACACACACACACACACACACACACACACACACACACACACACACACACACACACACACACACACACACACACACACACACACACACACACACACACACACACACACACACACACACACACACACACACACACACACACACACACACACACTTGTGCTCATGTCCCCCCACACCTTCCAGACAAAACAAAGTACTCTAAGTTACGGGAACCTCTCACTTTCTCGTGCTGTATGATACAATATCACAGGTGCGAGCTCTGTGCCCCTCGAGAAAGAAAAACCTCTCACTTTCTCGCAGTAAATGCCCCTCCATTACTGTCTCTCATGCAGTTATATTTGTGCCTATTTGCCTGCCATTATAGAGCTTTTTCGTTAGCGTTCTTGAGGGAAAGAGCTGCCGCAAAATGGCTCGCCGTGGGTGTGTCACTGACACACCCCCAGCTCGCCGCGGGGTCACGAGCGTGATGACGAATCATAATTTTTTATGGAAATCGTTTTTATTTTGTATAATAATTATTGTGAAATGTATTTTGTTTTTGTCATTATTACAACAAATACAAACTTGCAACTGATAACACTGGCAATGATTTTATATTTATTAGACTATTGAAAAAAAGATAATGCTCCAAATAAGTGGGGGTACGGCGTACCCCCGCGTCCAACGCCCACTACACCACTGGTCGTCGCGGAGAGACGGAGTGGATCCACGCTTCGGGCTTGGCCTGCTTCCACCGGGCGTGTGCTGCTGTGCGGAGGAGGATTTTACCACGGCTGGGGCCTGCTTTCCATCTGTCCTGGTTCTGCTGTTGCAGAGGCCTGCTTTCACCCCGGGGATGCCACGGAGGGACCGGAGCGCTTCCACGCTGCTGTTTTCACCAGCCGGTTTCTTAGGATCTAGCTTAGATAAGGCGCCTGTGCTGATTTTGCTCCAGGAACATCGCGGATACTGTGTCTGGGAAAATGGCCCATATCGGGATTCTGCTGTGCCTGTTAACTGTTTTGGACTATGAGAAGATCTCTAGTCATTCTGAGAAGTCTACTGGATTAAGGTCTGTTCTTCCACCCGCAGTGGGTATCCCCTGCAAAGGTTCGGATGTGTTGCACAAACAATTACCGGTTGCCTTGTCACAGACAATCTGCTCGACAAAATATGTTTGTCTTTTTTGTTTTCCTGCGATGATCAATCAATCAATCAATGTTTATTTATATAGCCCAATATCACAAATGTTACATTTGTCTCAGTGGACTTCACAGTTTGTACAAAATATCAGTATGACAATACGACACCCTCTGTCCTTAGACCCTCACATCGTACAAGGAAAAACTTCCGAAGAAAACCCACAGTTTAAAGGGTTAAATGGGAGAAACCTCAGGGAGAGCAACAGAGGAGGGATCCCTCTCCCAGGACGGACAGACGTGCAATAGATGCCGTGTGTAAATTGAAAAGATAATACATTTGCAACATAGGTAGTCCAAATATTTGGAAATGCATGTGTGTATAATAGGAAATGAATCCACGGGGATATCCATCCAGGCCCTATGATCCAGGACCACAGCCACGATTCAAGATCCAGGGCTCGCGATGCAGGACACAGGAGCGCAGGATAATCCATGACTCCGGATCCCAGCGTATATAGACACCAAAAAGAAAGAAATTTGGGGAAGCTGGGTTAATCGGAACATGAGAGTACACAGGTATAGACAGAGAGAAGGAAGAAGTAAGATGTCCCCCGACAAACTAAGCCTATATCAGCAAAACTAGGGGCTGAATCTAATCAGCCCTAACTATAAGCTTTATCAAAAAGGAAGGTCTTAAGCGCACTCTTAAAAACGGATAGGGTGTCTGCCGCCCGAACACATACTGGAAGCTGATTCCACAAATATGGAGCTTGATAAGAAAAGGCTCTGGCTCCCATTGTACTTTTAGAGACTCTAGGAACAACCAACAACCCTGCATTCTTGGAACGCAATGCCCTAGTAGGACAGTAGGGTATAATGAGTTCTTTAAGGTAAGATGGCGCCTGCCCATTAAGGGCTTTGTAGGCGAGAAGAAGAATTTTAAATTCTATCCTGTGTTCTATAGGGAGCCAGTGTAAGGCAGCCAGAACAGGAGTAATGTGGTCCCTTTTCCTAACTCTGGTTAGTACACGAGCTGCAGCATTTTGAATCAGCTGAAGCAACTTGACTGACTTCTTGGTACACCCTGATAATAAAGAGTTACAATAATCCAGCCTTGAAGTAACAAATGCATGGACTAGTTTCTCTGCATCGTTTTGAGGCAAGATATGCCTGATTTTTGCAATGTTACGTAGATGGAAGTAGGCGGTCCTTGAAATTGATTTTATGTGGGCGTTAAAGGATAAATCCTGATCAAATATAACACCAAGATTCCTTACAGTCTCACTGGAGGCCAAATTAATGCCATCCATAGTTAGTATATCTTTAGATCATTTGTTTCGTAGATTCTTCGAGCCGAGTACAATAACTTCAGTTTTGGTCGTGTTTAACATCAAAAAGTTTAAGGTCATCCACGTTTTTAAGTCCTTGAGGCAGTCTTGAATTTTATTTAGATGATTAATTTCATCAGGCTTGATTGATAAATATAGTTGAGTATCATCCGCATAACAATGAAAATTTACAGAATGATTCCTTATAATATTGCCTAACGGAAGCATATATAATGTGAACAAAATAGGTCCGAGCACTGAGCCCTGTGGCACTCCATGGCTAACTTTGGTTTGCGTGGAAGATTAATCGTTGACACGTACAAACTGAGAGTGTTCAGATAGATAGGACCTAAACCAGCTTAAAGCAGTTCAACCCGGAGAGACGTGATGTAAGAATTACATATTTATTGTTTACACGTCATATGAATGAAATGATTGCCATGATAGTACAACAGGAGAATGTAATGGTGTTTGGCGATTAGGCCCCCGGTTTGCAGGATAATCATTCAGGAGGGAAAGCACCGCTCCGATGAAATCCCCGGGGTCTAGACACTGGTGGTGGTGATGAGTAGGTGAGACCAGTCTGAAGGAGGAAGGTTTAGCTTTGTCCTGAAGGAGACGGGAGGCGAGAGGGGTGGAGGCGGGTTGCGTGTGATCATCTGCAATGACAACTGACAGGGAGGAAGAGCAGGTATTTAAGGCATTTAGCATGTGCAGCGATTGGCTGCTGAGGCATGACGCCCTCATATTTAATGAGGGGGGAAGGGAGCCATAGAGTGACGTGTGAGTGACTCGAGTTAGGTCTTCCTTATTGAACTTGCGCTAAAGCTTTCATTTCCCTGTATGCCAACTAAGTGCTCTAGTCTTTGCAATAAGATATCATGATCGATAGTATCAAATGCAGCACTGAGATCGAGCAAAACAAGAATAGAGACAAGTCCCTTGTCAGAGGCTATTAGAATGTCATTTGTGACTTTAACCAGAGCTGTCTCTGTGCTATGATGTGTTCTAAAGCCAGACTGAAAATCTTCAAATAAATCATTGTTTTTTAAGTAATCACACAGCTGTTTTGCGACCGCTTTCTCAAGAATTTTTGAGAGGAACGGAAGATTAGAAATAGGTCTATAATTGGCTAAAACCTCTGGATCGAGGTTGTGCTTTTTAAGAAGCGGTTTTATCACTGCTACTTTGAATGATTGTGGAACATAGCCTGATAATAAAGACATATTCAAAATATTTAATAAAGAAGTGCTAATTAATGGAAAAACTTCCTTCAACAGCTTAGTTGGAATTGGGTCTAACATGCACGTTGATGATTTAGAAGAGAGAATCATTGAATTTAATTGTTCAAGGTTTATGGCTGAAAAGCATTCTAGTTTACTATCTCGTGTAATATTAGAACTTACGTTTCCGGGAGCTGTTGATAACACTATACTGGTCAAAGGCAAGAGGTCATTAATTTTGTTTCTAAGAGTAACAATTTTATCGTTAAAAAAGCACATAAAATCATTACTACTGAGTGCTATAGTAATAGAAGGCTCAGTCGAGCTGTGGCTCTCTGTCAGCCTGGCTACAGTGCTGAAAAGAAATCTTGCATTATTCTTATTCTCATCTATTAATGAAGAGTAGTAGGCTGCTCTCGCTTTACGCAGTGCTTTCTTATATTCATTGAGAGTAATATGCCAAATTAAATGAGATTCTTCAAGTTTAGTGGAACGCCATATCCTTTCAAGTTGTCTCGACTTTTGCTTTATTTTGCGGGTTTCGGCATTATGCCATGGAGCTAATCTATGTTGTTTTATTTTCTTCTTTTTCAAAGGAGCAACAGAGTCTAATTTTATTCGCAGCGCATCTGTAGCACTATTAACAACATGATCAATTTGGGGTGGTGTACATTTTGTATAAGTTTCCTCCCCTACATGCAGACATGCTATCGAGTTAAGTATTGGTGGAATCTCTTCCTTAAATTTGGCTATAACACTAACAGATAGGTTTCTGCTGCAGGAGCTTTTGACTAATGCTTTGTAGTCTAGTAACAGTACTTCAAAAGTTACTAAGAAATGGTCGGATAAAGCAGGATTATGCGGTTCGACTAATAGTTGCTCAATTTCAATACCATAAGTCAGAACAAGGTCGAGAGTGTGATTATAGCAGTGGGTTGGTTTATTTACACTCTGACAAAAACCAACAGAATCTAATATAGAGTTAAATGCAACAGTAAAGCTATTTTTATCATCGTCAACATGAATATTAAAGTCACCTACGATGATGGTTCTTCAGGACTGCTTCTTAAGCTCAAATCACACTCTCGCAGATTTTTCCGGTGTTTCTAAAGTAGATGAGAATGTATGTGTGTCGTTTAAGAGGAAAATATGCCTGTATTTGTTGTTGTTATTACTGTCAGGAAATGTACAACCTAACCCTGGTCCGCCCAGTAGTAGTAGTCAGATCGCTACTCCTGCTGATTTTAAAGCTAGGTCTGGGTTGGGTTTCATCCACTTGAATGTGCGCAGTCTGTTAGGTAAACTAGATTTTGCCCGCATCTGGGCGAGCTCGACTGACGCTGACGTCATTATTTTATCAGAAACATGGCTAAACAAATCTATTTTGACCTCTGACATTGCCTTAAATGGTTATAATGTGTATCGTTCCGACCGGCCTAATAAAGGTGGTGGCGTTGCTATTTATGTTAAGAATAAGTTCAGTGTAACCACATTAGTTTCCAAATCTATCAGTAAGCAATTCGAATTTTTAGCCTTAAATATAGAAGTGGCAAAGGGTCAACAGGTCATGGTAGTGAGTTGTTACAGACCCCCCTCAGCTGGCAAGGACTCCTTGTCTTCGCTAGCAAATCTTTTATCGCAACTAGACTACAAGGAAATAGTGCTACTTGGAGATTTTAACTGGGACTGGTTAACTGCAGTGTCAGAGGATTTAAAAAACCTTTGTATCTCTTTGAATGTTACTCAGATTGTTGACAGTCCTACTCGCCCTAACATTAAGTCCCCTAATAAATCCCCCCTAATTGATCTCATTTTAACTAATGCTCCCTATAAATACTTATCTGTGGGAGTATTTGCGAATGATCTGAGTGATCACTGTGTTGTAGCCACAATTAAGGACACTAAGGTTCAAAAGGTTAAACCTCGTATTATTATTAAGAGAGACATAAAACATTTTATGGAGCAGGGTTTTGTTCATGATCTGTTTGGGTTTGATTGGGGACAAATCGATCTGTGTGCTGATGTAGAAACTGCATGGTCTTATTTTTATCTTGGTTTTATGGAGATCATTGATAGACATGCACCCCTGCGTACATTTAGAGTAAAGGGACGAGACAATCCTTGGTTTTCTGCTGAGCTGTCTAATCTCCTTCATGAGAGAAACAAGGCCTGGGCAAAGGCTAGGCAATCAGGCTCAGAGGTAGAGTGGCTGCGTTTTAGGCAGCTAAGGAATAGCTTCACTTCAAATGTCAAAAGTGTAAAGTCGAAGTACTATTTGTCAGTTACCACAGAAAACCTAAATAATCTTAGGAAATTTTGGAAAGCCATAAAATCGATATCCACCGGTGAGATCCGTAATGAGCTACCTCCGTGCCTTACCACAGCATCTGGCTCTATATCGGACAGGGCTACTATGCTAAATTGCTTTAATGAGCATTTTGTGTCCTGCGGTTCTATGTTTGATTCTGTTTCTAATTCTGCTTTTGTGAACACCCCAATCCGTGACTCTGAACAATGTGGTCTGGAAAACCCTTTCAGTTTTACTCCTTTTACTGTCGATGTTGTTCATGAAGCCTTATCTAAGCTAGATCCTAAGAAACCGGCTGGCCCGGACAACGTAGAACCTTTCTTTTTAAAGATAGCTGCAGATTTGATTGCTCTTCCTCTTACTACTTTTTTTAACCTCTCCCTCAGCACAAATGCAATTCCAAAAGTATGGAAGTCAGCTTATGTCTTGCCTTTACTAAAAGGAGGGGAGGCAACTATTTTAAATAACTATAGGCCAATCTCTAAATTGTCAGTTCTGGCGAAGGTACTCAAACGCCTAGTGAGTGAACAGGTAAAGGAGTTTTTATGTAAAAATGATATCCTGTCTAAACATCAGTCAGACTTCAGAAAGCAACACAGCACCATCACTGCCACAATGAAAGTGGTGAATGACATTATGAGTATTTTAGATAATAAGCAGAGTTGTGCAGCTCTATTTATTGACCTTTCCAAAGCGTTTGATACCGTCGATCATCGCATCTTAAAGCAGAGGCTACTCAGTATCGGCATATCCAGCCATGCAGTGGTTGGTTTGTGAACTACCTCTCTGAAAGGTCCCAATGTGTTCACTTTGATGGGCTGTCTTCTGAGTGGTTAAACATTGCTAATGGTGTTCCTCAAGGTTCTGTTTTAGGTCCACTTTTATTCTCCATCTACATCAACAGTTTAGGTGAAAATGTGAATGAAGCTACTTTACATTTTTATGCGGACGATACCGTGATGTACTGTGTAGGTCCCTCCATTAAGGAGGCTGGTGTTAAATTACAGGCTGTTTTGAATATTATTCAGACTCAGCTTGCTGAACTTAAGCTTCTTTTAAATGTTGATAAAACCAAGGTAATACTATTTTCAAAAGCTAAAAAGACACCAGAGCCTGTTTTGGATATTGTTACTATGCAAGGACAAGTACTTGAAGTGGTTACCTGTTATAAATACCTAGGTATCTGGCTTGATGATTGTCTTACTTTTAAACTTCATGTCAATAACCTGTTTAAAAAGCTGAGGGTTAGACTAGGTTTCTTTTTCAGAAACAACTCCTGTTTCTCGCTTGAGGCCAGGAAAAGGCTAGTCACTGTGACCTTTTTACCTGTGCTGGACTATGGTGATTTGTTGTATATGAATGCACCTGCCTATTGCCTGAACAAGTTAGATGCCGCCTATCACAGCGCACTGAGATTTGTCACAAATTGTAAAGCACTTACTCATCACTATACCCTGTATGCCAAGGCAGGTTTGCCATCACTTACTGTAAAGAGGCTCAGTCATTGGTACACGTTTATTTATAAAGCTTTGTTGGGTAAACTCCCGTATTATATCTGCTCTCTGATAACACAGAGAGTTGCAAGCAGCTATTGTCTGAGATCGCATGATGTAGTATTGTTAGATGTGCCAAGAGCAAGGACTGTCTTAGGTAAGACAGCTTTTATGTGCGCAGCTTCACTTGCTTGGAACAATCTTCAGCAATAATTTAAACTGAGCAATCTCATTCCTCTGCATGTTTTTAAAGCTAGGCTAAATGAAATGCTTGTTGATGCTATGGGCACTTGTAAATGTCTATAACTATGTAAATGTATCCTGTAAATATAATGTATAATGTCCTTTATTGTTTTATGTTTCATGTGGAACCTATATGCTGCAGGTCTCCCTTGAAATAGAGATCTATGATCTCAATGGGACCAATCTCGTTAAATAAAGGTTTGAAATGAAATGAACATCTGAGTTGACAAATATGACATGTGTTGTACCTCAAGGCTCCATCTTGGGGCCTCTTCTCTTTAACTACATCTACATGCTACCACTGGCTCAGATAATGAAAAACAACAAAATAAGTTACCATAGCTATGCGGATGACACACACATTTATGTAACCATTTCACCAGGAGACTATATGCTCTAGAGATGTTAAGATTCACCGATTCGCATCGGTGCACCGGCATAAACGTTCAAGATGCGAGTGCACCGGTTGAAAGAGTGCACATCGGCTACAGTTTGGGTTGAACCGGATTGAACTTGCGATGCATCGATTGCGTAGCGTCTTTGCATCGGTAAAAAAACGATTCATTCATATAAAATCCCCTCATCTTGTCAACGCTCAGCAGAGACGATCTTTGATATTTGCTTCGCCACTACAGAGGCCGAGAGTCTCAGTTATCAACACACACGGAAGTTGAGGAGAAAGAGAAACACAGCGCACCGAAAAATACCTACAAATCAAACGTTTGGCAACACTTCGGATTGTTCAAGAAAGACGGTGTAATAGTCCTTTATGCTATATAGTTGACCGCAGGTCATGGAGAGTAATAAGGTATCCGTAGACCTTTGTATGAGGTATCTTTATTACTTAACAGGTCTACAGCCATGATACATAGATCCGTCCTAGATGCGGGCTTGCATACACACAGTATCACTCCGCAGCCGCACCCCATCAGTAACGTCCTGATGGTATATGTGCGCGGCACTATATACTACAGACGGTCAACTTGAAAAATCGCTCGCAAATTGTTAACGATGCCGAGCCGCTTTAAAGTACACAAGTAGTACGAGGAACTTAGCGACGCACATAAAGAGTCGACATGGGGTCTGCGGCTGAAAAGAGAAACCTCAAAGTTAGACATATGAGTTAAATCACTCAGTGAGGTGTTCTGTCAGAGAGAGTGGTGTTTAGTGTACAGCAGCCTGTGACGGCCAATAACAGTTTACATGTCTTCCTCACTGTAAGCAGTTATGAAAGAGTTATTTGTATTATGTATTGTTCATATAGAAACCACTGCTTTCTGCTCACTGGTGAGTTAGCCTATGAATGAGTGTTAAGCACATCAGGCTGGCAGCTGTATGGGCATTGCACTATGGTAGCTGTTATTTGCACATTGTTAATCATGAGCAATGCATCCTTACATTGTTGGATGTAGACTGTGAGGTGTTATAGAATTGTACTCTGGAGAGCTTTTAAAGGTAAAAAAATAAACGGCATGATGGGATGTGCAGTACCAAATATGTAAAGCACTTTTTTGTTAATGTATGATTTGCTGCATATAAGGAATAAAACAAAAATCCTCTGTCGTACCATATTGAAGTATCATTATTTTTGCATCGTGTTGAATCGTATCGAATCGCATAATGTTGAATCAAATCGTATCGAACTGTATCGCAACAGGGGTGAATCGTATCGTATCGCATCGCCTGGTCTTTCAAATGTATCGTTAATGTATCGTATCGTGGCAACGTATCGAGATGCGCATCGCATCGGCCTCAGTGATGGAGATGCACATCCCTAATATGCTCCAATTCAAACACTGAGTAAGTGCATTGAACAAATCAATGACTGGATGTGTCAGAACTTTCTCCAATTAAACAAAGATAAAACTGAGTTAATGGTTTTTGGAGCCAAGGCAGAACGTATAAATGTTAGCGCTGAGCTGCAGTCTGCAATGTTCAAAACAACAGATAGAGACAGAAATCTAGGTGTAGTCATGGACTCTGACCTGAGTTTCAACAATCACATTAAAACAATTACTAAATCAGCCTACTATCACCTAAAGAACATATCTAGGATTAAAAGACTAATGTCACAGCAGGATTTGGAAAAACGTGTCCATGCTTTTATCTTCAGTAGACTGGACTACTGTAATGGTGTCTTTACAGGTTTCACTAAAAAATCTATTAGAAAGCTGCAGCTGATTCAGAACGCTGCTGCTCGAGTCCTCACTAACGGCGCGTTTCCACTGCAGGCCTCGCTCGGTTTGGTTAGGCCTTATTAGGCCCGGCTCACTTTAATGCTGCGCTTCCATTACAGTTTAGGAACTGGGGCAGTTACTATAGTAACGCAGTGCAGGCGGAGCCGTGACGTCATCTTCAATGAGAGCCCCAGAAAAACAACACAGCCGTTAGCTCTTAGCACTCAGAGCTCACAGCTCCTCATATCTGTTCAGAAACTAGACAAAAGTTAAACAAGTACAAACCACAGACTGCCTGTGTCATGGCGAATACAGTCGCTGGTTTATTTATGTCTGTATAGGCCGTTGTTGTGAGTGTGGAAGGTCGGAGCATATATAACGTTAGCTTAGCCAAGCTACATTTAGAAAACACGCATTTTAAAAGGGTTTTTCGCCTGCCGTCTGTCTGCAGACTTGTCAAAGCATTAATTCATGGTTTTTACTAACCGGTATCAGTATGTTGTTACTTCGGCATCATTTTGAAACGTGTATTACAATTAAATCACGGTCAAATATGTTCATCTTGTTGTAGTTGTAGCCCCCTTGCCAGCGATTCTCTCTCTAGTTTAGCAAGCATACTCAGCCCGACTCAGCCTGGTTGTTCCTGGCCCTAGAACCACGATTTAGTCGGGCCAGAAAAAAGGTGAAAAAGTAGCCCTGGGCCAAAACTAGGCCAAGTGGAAACGCAACCAAAAACGGGCCCCGCACGGCTCGGCACGCTTAAAGCGAGCTACCCGCTGCAGTGGAAACGCTCCATAAGAAAGTGGATCACATCACTTCTGTTCTGAAGTCTTTACACTGGCTTCCTGTGTGTCAAAGAATAGATTTCAAAAATACTGCTGCTGGTTTATAAAGCACTGAATGGTTTAGGCCCAAAATACATTTCTGACCTACTGCTAAATTATGAACCATCCAGATCTCTCAGGTCTTCAGGGACTGGTCAGCTTTCTGTCCCCAGAGTTAGAACTAAACATGGAGAAGCAGCGTTCAGTTATTATGCTCCAAATATCTGGAACAAACTCCCAGAAACCTGCAGGTCCGCTGCAACTCTGACTACTTTTAAATCCAGGCTGAAGACTTTTCTTTTGTCGCTGCTTTTAATTGAACTATTCACATCTTAAACTGCACTGTAATTTTTATCCATGTATTTTTTCTTTTAACGTTTATTTTATTATCTTTGCTTTTTAATGACTGATTTTAAATGACATGTTCTTAATGTCTTTCATTTTTTGTAAAGCACTTTGAATTGCCTTGTGTTGAAAGGTGCTATATAAATAAACTTGCCTTGTCTGTGTCTGTGTGTGTGTGTGTGTGTGTGTGTGTGTGTGTGTGTGTGTGTGTGTGTGTGTGTGTGTGTGTGTGTGCGCGCGCGTGTGTGTGTGTGTGTGTGTGTGTGTGTGTGTGTGTGTGTGTGTGTGTGTGTGTGTGTGTGTGTGTGTGTGTGTGTGTGTGTGTTATAGGAGTGCTTCAGTAAAGATAGTACAGATACCTGAAAAGTCCTTTATTCACCTTTTCATTCATAGACAATGTTTCGCATTCTGATTCAAATTTATTTAAATAATTCAAATAAACATTTTTATATTTAAGATGTAAATCATGTAGGCTACTGTGTAACATAATGTAGAATTGGCATAACATCATACAGTAAATTTGTCTAAGCTAATAATCTCTACGTTTTTTGTACGAGATGGTAACTAAGCAGATGTTGTGTGAAGAAAGCAGACCAACTTTCAGTGGAACTATGTGGAATCTTACCATTTTCCCTTATTAAAATACTCTGAGTTGTACGGGTACTACATTTGCTATGTATATAAAACTGCTATTCAAAGCAACGTCTTATTATATTTCACGCATAAAGCTTTGCATAAGTAATCAGTCAGTGCCAATACGGGGGGTTACGTATTGTAACCCTAGTTATATAAGCACAGGCGGAACCCTCTACTGGACTCTATGGGTACTACTCTCTATCATGCTCTGCGTGCATTCACCTACTGAGTTGCATAAACGTAGCCGGCCAATCGGGGCGAGCCTACCTGAATGCGCGCGCAGGCCCACAGTATATAAGGCGGCTACGCCCTCCGACCGTCATCCTAAACCAGTGATCACCAACTGGCGGCCCGCGGGCCACATCCGGCCCGCCAGACATTCTCATCCGGCCCGCACGACGGGGGTGACTGTGGCGTTGGCGGAGTGGTTACTGCTTTCGCCTCCCACCCATTATTTTTTTTTACAACGTCTCGTGAGTACAGTGTTGCCAACTCCATAGTAAGGAAAGTAGCTATTGGCTGTCCAAAAAGTCGCCAGAAGTCGCTAAATGACGTCATCGCCTAATTTGCATATCATGTAATGGCGGCTGTAGGAGAGAGCATGGTCGAGGGGAGTACAAAAAACGTTCCCAACCCTTCAAGGATCAAATTCTGGACTTCTCCAGGAAAGCATCATGATGTTTAGCTTGTCACAGAGAGGCACACACACAGTGGACGAGGTGATTGAGTGACTGAGGCTGTGTGAGTCAAAGCAAAGCAAAGGCAGTTATTTATTATAGTTTGAACGTGAGTGAAGAAACATTTACATTTTACATTTAAATCCCGCTCTAAACCAGGACGGCTTGGCAGTTGGCGCATGCGCAATTCATTTGCAGTCTCGACGCGGTGGAGTGTGGTTGTCTCCTCTCTGCTCTGACTGCAGCAGCTGCTCTGCTGCGGCCAGGCAACTGTCAGTCTGAGCGCCTGTGAGTACTATGGGAGGGAGGCGGGGCTCACGGCAGCACCCGCGGCTGGTTAACTGCAGAACAATACGTGAGTCTCCAAACACCAGAAAAGTCCCTAATAACACCATTATAAATCGTTAGATTAGTCGTTAGTCGCTTTTGACACAAATAAGTAGCCGGAGGGTTTGGAAAGCCGCCAAATTTAACGAGAAAATCGCCAAGTTGGCAACACTGCGTGAGTAAGGTGCAGTACCGGAGTCCAACAGAGAGGCAGCAGCTGCGGGTCAGTAGACTGCGTACTGCGAAACCTTCCCTGCCTTGAACAAGAAGTGATCCTTCGCTGTGAAGAGTCTGGTTAATGCGGTCCGCACCACAGCAGTAGCCCCGCTGCGACAGAGTCCAACAGAGAGGCAGGAGCTGCGGGACAGTAGCCTAGAAGCAGGGTTGGGTTGTAACGGAATACATGTAACGGCGTTACGTAATCAGAATACAAAAATCGGCGGCGCCGGCTCTTAGCTCCGGAATCCGGTTCACTTCCAGCTCCAAAAGATTGTCGGTCTAGAGGTAAGGGCTGCGGAGCTAAGAGGTGGCGTCGCTTACGTCTCTTAGGTCGAGGCGTGCAGGAAACTAAACCCACCTCCCCTGAACATGGGTCGACTGTCATGCCTGCCTACAAGCATTAGTGCTTATAAACACACTTTATAAAGTCAGGCAACACTAATCAGGTTTCGTGTGATTCTGTTTATTTGTACCTTACTTTGACCATCCGTTCACTGTTATTGATCATTGTGGAGAGAGGCAGACGTGTTGTATTATAGCAGCTATCGGATGGAATCAATACATGGGCTGCACAGGTTGTCGTGTCCGACTATCACAAGAAGAATCATAATAAAAATACGCCGGTAAAATGTGCCTGTCGAAAACGGTTTATGCCACAATAGGATAGCAATAGCAAGTAGTCAGTTTAGCTTCGATTGCTATGCTAACATCACCCATTTTATACCAGAGAAACTTTCATAACAGCGTTGTGATGCCAAACAGCGTCAATTCAGACTGACACACATTCAGGGGAACTGGGGATATGTATCAGCTGCTTGTGTGAGTTGGACAGTGAATAGTTTAGAGCGACCGCTGCAGTGTGAGCTAACCGGGAGCTAACGGGAGAATAAACTCCCGTGGAAGAGCAGCACTGCAGCGGTCGGTAAATGCTGCAGAAACACATTAATAAACAATGAACCACGGCACTCTGGAGCAAAGTATAAGGTTAGAGAAGTCGTTATTTAATTTAATCTGGCTTCGTGTGATTAAAAGCAACACGATCATCGACCCGACGCAGTTGTTGTTGTTGTGAGCGCCGTAACGCCGTTGGGGAGCAAATCAGCGATGTAAACGATGACGTCATGACGCAGCAGCGGCAGCACCCAGTCGGGCTCTGGGCGGTGTGAACAGAGCGGGAGCAGAAAAGGGAAACCGGAGCTGAACCAGAAAAGCTCCCGCTCGGAGTTAGAAAGGGAAAAGCGCTGGTGTGAAAGCCGCATGTGAGCGAGAGAGAGATGCAGCGTGTCTGTGAGGCCCTGCCCCCACACGCCGATGAGAGAGAGAGATCTCTTTTAAACTATATTGAAAGTTAGAAACGGAGATGGTTCGATAAAATGTGCAAGATAACGTTTATGTAGCATTTTTTTATTGTCGAGATGATGACATTTATAACGGGATCAAATCAAAGTGAATGGCCTGCTGCTGCTGAATGCATGGCGCAAGTGACTGGAAAAAGTTTTAAAAGTTATCACATCGTTTCAGATAATAAATAATAATGATAATTCATTCTATTTAGGGGCGCCTTTCAAAGCACCCAAGGACACCTTACAATTCATAACATATTCCAAGGAAAGGTTTTAAGACAGTACAAAGAATGCAGTCCGGGTGATGTTTTGTATGTGGGGTGCAGATGAGAGAGCTGTCCAGAATGACAACAAGATGTTGTGTTTGAGTTCTTGATAAGCCATTAAAACAGTAAAATAAGTGTCTCTTGTTCACCAAAACATACCCATCTGTTATGGAAAAAGAAAGTATTCCAAAAGTATTCTAAAAGTAATCTGAATACATTTTTAAGACACGTAACTGTAACTGTATTCTGATTACTTTCAGAGCATGTATTCAGTAACTGATTACATTTACAAAGTAACCCTCCCAACCCTGCCTAGAAGTTATCCTTCGTTAGCGTGAAGAGTTTGCTAAGCTTTATGCGGTCCACAGTACCTGAGCGTGCTCCACTAGCACCCCCCCCACTTCAAAATTCTGGGCTATATAAAAATCGCTGGCCCGCGATAGTGTCTATTGGATACATTTTGGCCCTTGGACAAATGTAGTTGGTGATCCCTGTCCTAAACCCTCTTCAGCGAGCGGCATAGGAAAGACAGGGCCCCCAGGTAGAGGGCTCCGCCTGTGCTTATATAACTAGGGTTACAATACGTAACCCCCCGTTATATATCACACAGGCTCCGCCCTCTACTGGACTCTATGGGTACAGTGGGTGGAGCCCCATGTATAAACACCCTGTTGTCCAACAACATCGACCCATCACACTGCCCCTGACCGGCTTTTGGCTAACATCCACTGCACCCCCACTTCCTCCTATCTGGTTGTAACCGTGGAGAAGTCGGGGCCGCAGCTTGGATAAGGCACACTCACACATGCTTACCTCGTGTAGAGTGTGCATGGACGATAGTGGGGAGAGTCCTCCAGCCCTGTATGGGGCTGATTGCGCACCATGTTTCCCGGGTCCCTAACCCCTAGATTCCACCGGCGCGTTACGGCTGCGCCACGGTTTTGGTCCGGCCTCCTCCGGCGTCATACCCTATCGGATACCTAGCGTTTCAGAAGCATTTCAGAAGCGGAGCGTTTTGCCTGCCGGCTCGCAGTTTTTGTTGATTTGGGCATATTTCCTGGACAGGCTACTTTGTACAGACCAAGTTAATAATAATTGTAATATCCCAGTTATAAACTACATGAATCAAAGATGTGTTGCTGTATTTTAGTGGTGAAAAAATGCATTCATCATCATAATTATTCTATATATATAATTTACACAGTGCCTGTAAACCGGAGGAGAACGCTGGCATTTCTCCTCCTACTTGAAAGACTACGGAGGGATAGGGTCTGCAAAATGAGTTTGTGTGTGTAAATATATATATATATATATATATATATATATATATATATATATATATATATATATAACTTGCTAAAGGGAAACGTGCCCCTGGAGGTCAAAAGAAGAGGTACAAAGATAACATAAAAACAAACCTAAAGAAGTGCCACATAGACCTAAAAGCTTGGGAAGACATGGCAATAGACAGGGCGACCTGGAGAAACCTTGTCCGTGAGGGTATAATGATGACCTCTGCCATGCTGCACAAGACAAGCGCAGACTCAGGAAGGAGAGATCAACCCCCAAACGGGTCAAACCCAAACCCTCCACCACTACATTCCCATGTCCACATTGCACAAGAATAATCGGGTCCAGAATCGGCCTCTATGCCCACCTGAAGACCCACAAGGACCAAGAAGGAGGACAGTCATACTCGACTACGAGTGACCGCCGATGATGATGATGATATATATATACATACAGGGTTGGGTTGTAACGGAATACATGTAACAGCGTTACGTAATCAGAATACAAAAATCAAGTAACTGTATTCAGCTCACATTACATTTGAAAAACAAGTAATCTGATTACAGTTACTTTCGTAAACCTGAAGTGAATACATTTTGGATTACTTATTGGAATTATTGGTAGAAAGATTCCCTCACAACATTTAATATGCATTACTAAAGGTACAGCCGAATCATCACAGCGCACAAAACCTATTACCGCCGCAGATGGACCAAAAAAGGGAGCATTTGAAAAAAATGTGCGGGTCCGCTCAGTGAAACGATAACAACGAAACACGGAGGAACAAAAGTCTGCGTTTAAATCGTGTTTGTGTTGTGTGTTGTGTGTGTGTGTGTGTGTTTGTAGAGGTGTGTGTGGTTAAAACACATCAGCCACACCGTTCTTTAGCCTTTCTAATGATTCTGAAGGTAAACACAGTTGAAGAGTTTATCGCCTGCGGAAAGCTAACGGAAGATACACGGTGTTTGCTGACTTCTTCGACTATGGGGGCCACCACTACCTAGTTGTCGGGGATCGGCTCTCGGGCTGGGTAGAGGTCCTGAGCTCTACGGCGGGTACTGCCCTGGCGGGCTCAGCTGGCCTGGTCCAACACCTCCGTTCGTTCTTCGCCACCTTCGGCGTACCGGAGGAGCTCTCGAGTGACGGTGGTCCGGAATTCAAGGCGAGCCACACTGGACTTCCTCCGCTTATAATAATAATAATAATAATAATTTCAATTTATATAGCGCCTTTCACGAAACCCAAGGACGCTTTACAATGGGAAGTAACAAAACAAAAAGTAATAATAAAGATACATAGGCTGAAGAAAACAAAAACAGGAACAGGTTGCTGAGTACTGTATATTAGTTGAGGCCAAAGGCCTGAGTGAACAGATGGTGTTTGAGGTGTTTTTTGAAGGTGTCCAGAGTGTCTGCATTCCTGATTGCACAGGGGAGAGAATTCCAGAGGGTGGGGGCTGCGACACTGAAGGCTCTGTTGCCAAATGTTTTCAGCTTGGAGCGCTGGATGGAGAGCAGCCCTTTGTCAGAGGACCGCAGGTGACGAGAGGGGGTGTAGGGCTGAAGGAGGTCAGAGATGTATGGAGGGGCTAGGGAGTGGAGAGATTTGTAAGTTAGCAGGAGGAGTTTGTACTGGATGCGTGACTTGACCGGGAGCCAGTGAAGGTGGATGAGGGTAGGGGTGGTGTGCTTATGGCACGTCAAACACTGTGTGTCTTCCGTTAGCTTTCCGCAGTAGAATCGGAGGGCGGAAGACTGCTAAGCGCCTCCTGATGTCCAACACCGGCCCGTCGGGCAGCCTTGATCAGGACCGCTTCCTGCGTGCTATGCTGCAGTTGCGAAACACGCCTGACCCCGACTGCACCCTCTCGCCAGCACAGATCATCTTCGGCCGCCCCCTTCGTGGCTCGCTCTCCTTCGTGAACCGCCTCGAGAAGTTCTCGAACCCGCATAGCCGCCTGCTATGGCGCGAGGCATGGGCGGCGAAGGAGGACGCCCTTCGGACCCGTATGTCCCGTACCACCGAGTCTCTGGTGTATAGAGTCGGAGAGGTCCTGATAATTTATTCCGGTAAATTACTCTGACCTACTAATTGACCTTTCCGAAGTTATTGAGTCTATGTAAGTTTGCTGCTTGGCTCAGATCCACCAACGTCAGCAAGATCTCACCTCTATTAACCCCCCGAAGAACCAGGTTCAATTAACTGCTGTTTCAATTCAGACAACTCTTTTTTAATCTGTTTAAGGGATCCCGAAGGATTTTGATATCAGTAAATGGAGTGTGCTCCTACCTAAGTGTGTGTGGCAGGGTGCAGTCTTACCTTTGAAGCAGGAGAGGAGGGCACAGGTGTCTTTTAAATTATCCCAATCCAACTGGTGGGATTCAGTTTATTTGAAGAAAAATAGGTCCAAACTAATACAGGGTTTTTACCTTCTCTCTTTACAACATTATAATCATACTAAAAACCTGGTGCTGTGATCATGTTCAAATATGAAACTTTAATTCACAGTCTTACATTTATTACCAAAATGTTTTAATTTCAACTGCCCAATTCAGTTGTGACATTTTAAAATTCTCCCCATAGAATTTAGAAGTATTTCCTCGTAAAAAGACCGGTGACCATAAAAAGCGCATTCAACTTTCCATTCACCAAATCAATTCACATCAGTTTCATACCGTTTTTTCCGACACAGACAGCGGGTATAACATTCAAAAACCCATACCTGTCCGCAAAAATTCGGAGGGAAGATTTTCCTCACAGGTGGCGGTATTTATAATATTCATACACTTTTTCCGACACAGACGGCGGATTAACATTCAAAAACCCATAACTGTCCGCAAAAATTCGGAGGGAAGATTTTCCTCACAGGTGGCGGTATTTATAATATTCACAAACACATCTCTCATCAAATCATTCCACTCAGCCAACAACCAAGAAATTCGAGAGATATTTACCCCGTCTGGCAGAACCTTACCGAGAGCTAGTTACCCAGCTCCCGAGCTTTCACTCTCAAACCCCTGTCTTTATGCACAAAAACCCCGATAGCATTTTCCAAAACGCCTCCTCCACACCCACATCAGGAAAAACTGGGCAGGGCTTCTACTGTACAGGGCTAAACATGACCCGACATGTTCCATAGCTTTTATGGCAATAGACACACCTTTTCATGTTAGTGTAAAAAGGACATGAACTTTCTTTGGCCTCTAATGTGTTTCTCCTTAAGCCTGGAGCCCCCCCCCCCCCCTCCCTGTGGACTGCTGCCAGAGGAGAGGGAGGAAAACGGCCTACTCTCTTCAGAGACACCCATAATTCATAGATCTTACATACTCAACCTAAACAAACCACTTTGTTTTGTTTATACTGTAAATATAGAAAAACCTAAAATATGAAGTATTTTTCATTGTGGGTTATACAAAAATATAATTGATTATATTTGATTATACCTAACTTTCGTTTTAAGTATTAAACATACTAGATCTCAACACCCTCTCTTCAAAATGCAAAGTTATCAAATAGTAACAGAAAAAATTATAAGCATACATACATATTCAAAAACCGTCAAGAAGCATTCTCATTATGGGTTTATATAAGAATATGATTTTTAATTAACTTTCGTTTTTAAGTATTCACTTTATACTAGATCTCAACACTGGGGACTCACTCAAGACCGCTTCGCCCATTGACTCTCGGCGAAAGGGTATTCCTCCAGAACCAGCAAGGCCCGAGCCCCCACAAATGGGACAGGTCAGGGATCGTGGTGGAGTCGCTGGGCAACGACCAGTATCGGGTCAGGGTTGACGGTTCGGGACGTCTGACACTGCGCAACCGGCAGTTCCTCCGTGCCTACACGCCGGCCACACCCTGCGCCCGTGAGCAGTCGACTGCGCCGTCGCCGTCGCCCGCTGTCCTGGGACATCAGCCCCCACCTATCCACCCGGGCTGGGCGACGCCCCAGGGGATTGCTCAGCGGCCGGCTGATGGACCCCGCGACTCGGCTATGGGTGCTTCCCCACCGGTGCCTGCTGATGAGGCGTCCTCTGACTTCACCGTTCCTACGGGTGCCTTCCTGGGCGCACCGCTCCCGGTGCCGCAGTCGCAGCCGACGCTGCCCTAGCCTACTCGGCCGGGCCGCGTGAGGAGGCCGCCTGCACGTTACGAGCCCGAGTCCGGCAGCTGGATACGGGATTTAGACCGTTAATCTATTCCAGCCCATAGCTTTCCGGTCTGGGGGGGATGAAGAGTTTATCGCCGGACGCGTCTGAGCCGTAACGCGGCGCGTGTGGGGGAATAGCACCCATTGATTAGAGTGGCCGCGACCCTTACGACCGCCGCGGCGCAGCCGTAACACTGCGCCGCAGCCGTAACACGGCGCAGCGCGGCGCAGACGGACCGGGTGGAAACTGGGGGTAAGCCGAGCATGGAAAAAAACACAAGCGCATTATGTCTCATCCGGCGAGACATAATGCACCTGGAAATGGTCCAGGCGATGTTGGCGTCTAAGCCGTGGGAATGCCCAACAGGCACTGCAGGACGGGGAATGTCCGCCCCCCTCCACGGCGTGGTCAGCCCCCAGACACTCGAAGCACCATCTGTGAGTATCAGCGCCCACGATTAAGCCAGGGCAAGTAGGGCAAGGCCGAGATTCCAGGAGTGGTGAGTCCATATTATTTTCTCTCTTCTTCTTCTGACGTTTTAGCTTTCTTCAGTTGTCTGCTCGCTGAAGAGAACAATTATGACGGTCGGAGGGTGTAGCATGATAGAGAGTACCCATAGAGTCCAGTAGAGGGCGGAGCCTGTGTGTGTGTGATATATAACCTGCCGTTGTTTTCATTGTAAAAGGTTTACGTGCGGATTTTAGCATTGAGCTTCAAAAACGTTGTTCCCAAGTTAAGCCTCACAGAGCTGATAGCAAAGCTGCAAAGGCTTGTTATTGTATTGTTTCATCCTTTTAAACAATTTGAGATTACCATTGGCAACTGCAGAGAGTCTGCTAAACCCACACCAAATGAGCGCAAAGGCTATCTTGATGGCTGTGCTGGACATCTCTACTCTTTCTATTAGTACACACTTTGCATCTGTTTTCCATAAAGTATTTCCATATTAAGGGCAGGACAGAACTGAAAAGTAGACTACACATGTTCACAAGAGATGGACATCAGTAAATGATTTGAAAAGTGACAAAATGGTTAGGGTGTCCTCTTGCCTTGTCCTAAGCAACATACACAGATTAAAACATGTCCAAGCAATACAGGCCTATCAAATGTAACAATGACACACACTATAATGAGACATTTAAAGGTTAGAAAGTACACAGAGACAGATTAAACCAAGAGCAAAGAAGGTGTGTTTGTCTGGGTGTCCCACCTTCTTCCCTTCCTCTGATAAGCTCTCTGCTGTGGGGGGGGGGGGGGGTTGGGATGCTGCTCGTGGGTTCCCCCAGGGACGAGCAGCCACCATCTGCTGGTAAGGTAACACCAGCGGGGGGACACTGGAGAGCAGACACAGAGTGAAAGCCATTACACTTCATCAATACAAATCTGCACTCTTCCAGCTGTGATTCACAGTCATCGAACAGTTAATTACTGCTGGGATTTATGGTATTATTTCATTACGGTGTACCAGCTAAATAAGGTCAAGATAAATTAATAAAGGATTGACTTGTGGTGGGTTTGCTCTCATAAAGGAATTGTTTTAATTACCTCAATTACATCCCCCTTGAATACAACCCGTGTCTGTTGTTGAAGGTTTAAAAGTTGATTATGTGTACCGATATTAAAGTCTTCAGTGTTTTTCCCAAAAGTTGTCTCAAAAATCCTGACAACACATTTCTCTCAGTTTATATTTGCTTTTTTTGTTTGAGTGTGAAAAATGAACTAGCTTTCTGAGGAATTTATTTACTGTAGATGTGGCTAAAAACTCTCTAAAGGATTATTGTGTAAACCAAGCATGAACAGAAATGAATTAAATGTGTGGCTTATTCCCTGGGGATGATAAATGTGAATCATGGTGTAAAAAGCCAAGGTAAAAAACTCTAAACGTACCAGCCCTGATGTTGATCATGGGGTGTGTGGATGCCCTTTATATTCACTGTTGAGATTTTTGATACAGAAGATATTTGCATAGCCTTCCTCAACGTCTGTGTCATTTCCTGTATATCACACCAGGGTTCCAGAAATGCTCTACTTTGTTTCATTAGAAATATTATGCTTTGTTTAATTATTCCCTCTGACTTTCCTGGAATGTTGGAGCGTAACCAAGTTCTGTAAACATTCCCGGAAACTAATATTTCCCTTAGATGCTTCTATAGAAGATGATATGGTATTAATGCATTGTTTTATTAAAATATAAGATGAACCATGATACTAACATTCTGTTTATCTTCCACCCCAAAATAGATTTTTTTCCTGGAATGTCATGTTATAACCGTGTGGGATCCTCCTCCTAAACCTCTCACAATATGTTCCCAGAGATGGCTAATGGTTATTTTATTTGGTCCTTAAGTAGGCTGTTCTTTTACGAAGGGAAGGAATAAAAGCATCGCGACAGGAATTTGATGATATATAAAGCTACATCCTACCCTCTTTACCGCCATAACTTATATCACAATGTAAACAATTGGATGGAGCCCTTCATGTGAACGTAAATGTACAATTACACTGAATATTTTCTGTAAAGGGGCACTCCACTAATTTCACGGATAAAAACAGCTTTCACATGAGCGGTGGCCTAAAACCTTTATATATACAGTCTATGCCTAAAGCTAAGGTATTTACCACAACAAGTCCAACAAAGATACATTGTGATGCTGCATTATGGGAAATGTATGATCCAATGTATTTCCAGTCTGACACACATAAAGCCAGGATGTCTTGATTTTAACAATCTTTTGCTGACCGTCTGAGATTACACTAAAGTATGTGCACTTATAAGTGGAGTAACCCTTTATAAAATGAGATCAGATGGACCTTGATTGATCAGGTGTTATAGCAGCAACAGAATAAGACAGAAACACAGATAGTACACATGGGCTAATAATAATTAAAATAAAATAAAATAAGATCAAATAAAAATATGCCGGCAGTTCAATGCTTTTAATAAATAAAAGTGTGAATCGGTCAATAATCATCATTATTTCTTCCTATATCTGCTTGACTATGCTCCACAAATGTAATAATATATGACACTAAAGTAGGCCCACATTAAATCAGAATGGAGTTTATTGCCAGGTACCTTTACACATAGGCTACAAGGAATTAGCTTTGGTGACTGGTGGTGCGATTGCGAACATTAACAACATAAGGAAATAAGTTGTAAGAGAAGGTCGACAATATAACGATTATAAATATGTGTATCTTTTGTTATAGAGGTAAGAATCAGAATGTTGTACAGTAGGTGTGCGTCGTGTGTATGGTGTATTTGCAGCACTCTTTATGATAAAGGTGAAAGACAGGGGGTGTGCTCTCTCTCTCTCTCTCTCTCCTCCCTGCGCGTACAGTCCCGCTGTATGACCGGAGCGCGTACACTCCCCGGCACGGAGCAGCTCTCTCTCTGTGAGCAGCTTTCCCCCTGTTATTCGGTACCGGGTCTCCCGTGTGTAGATGTAGCCGGTAACCGGAGCTCTCAGCGGCACTCTGCGGTCGCGTTTGCGCCATGGAGGACTGCTGCTCCCCGGAAAGCGAGAGGATGGAAGCGTGGCTGGACGACCACCTGGAGTTCTCTCACTCCTACTTTATCAGGAAGGCGTCAAGGTAAAGGGGGGTGGTGGGACCTTAAACCTGGTGTATTTAGTTTCTGTGCGTAAGAGAGAGCGCTTACTCGTGAACATCTTTGCAGAAAAACAGCCACCATCAGTTTGCTTTTGGTGCCCAGCCCCATAGCCAATCAGGAACGACAAAGATTCGAAGTATTGCCGAGTACTTTTGTGTAATATCAAGTCAGAATATGTCTTTACACTGGATATAAGACCTAGAAACATAGGAAGTAACAAGCAGTGATGTAGGGTCTTGATGTTAGACACTGCATCTAAAGTATCTGAGTCAAAGACTCAAAGCTGTATCTCAGATTAAACCATTTTCACATTTTTATTGGAAAATCACCCAATAATATCAGAAAACAGAACATATTTGAGCATTTGCGGCATTTCCTGATTCTGGTAAATATAGTTCAAAATACAAAATGTATGTTCTAAATATCCCCTTCTTACTTATTTTCCTTATTACAAGCAAAAACACAGTGTTTTCACAATTGTTATACTTGTTTTTGGAACAGCATTTTTTCCAGTGAAACATTTCATCTCCTCTGGTAGTTAATCTTAAACTCTTTATTTGAACTCTCCTTTATAGTCAGGAAGGCTCTAAAACCTGCTCATATCCAACAATCATGTGCTGCGTTCAGGTACACTCTGATCCTTGTCTCTTGTAGAGCTCCTGTAATGCTCTCTGATAAACATGGCCTCTCTCTCCCAGCTCCGTTATTTATCTCATCATCCACTTCACAATCAGTGAGAGCTGTGAGATCTGCCCAGCGCTCTTAAATCATTAACCTATACTGCTGCCAGGGATTCTGTTCAATTCTCAGTGTGCACTGTTGGTTAGATCCTTGGTGATAATTATACAATCCTTCCTCATGGTGCCTGTGTCTTAATTTAAATCACTCAGTTTCAGCCTCCCCAATTAGACCTCAGAGAGCGTGGTTCAGTGCAAAGGAGCCGTTTAATTTCTACGCAAACAAAGATTCCAAAGCAGTCTTGCTCTGGCAGCAGCAGCAGTGTTAGGCATTTTTTTGCAGCAGTCATATCTTGGCATATCATCTTCCTGGCAGCTCTTCATCAGGACACATTAGCTCTGTGTTTGTTTGAGTGACATACTCCTTCAGACCCATTTATCCACTTTAACTGCCATGGCAACTTCACTTAGTTTAGCAACACACATTACCTCAGTCCCATCTCCATCCCCAAATACATTGCCATAAAGAGCATTGTAAGAGGACATGTTTCCTCCACCGCTCTTCCTGACCGCATTAAAAGAAACACAAAAAAGTGTGTCAGTGCATTTCGTTTCTATGCATCAGTTGTTCTGGTTGAGAAGCATTTCTTAGAGAAGTATTGATTCACCCCCCCCCCCCCCCCCCCCCCCCCCCCCCCCCCTGGATACATAAGGATGGGGGGGAGTAAGGAGGATTCCGCCTGATGGCCCTGACAGGCAGATCACAGCTCTTTTGCCACAGCGTTTTATTTGCCTGGCTCCGGGCCAACATATCAGGGTGGATTTAACGGCCGGACGCATGCCAAATACAGAAGAGCAAGCTTTAAAATGTGTGTGTGCGTGTGTGTGTGTGTGTGTGTGTGTGTGTGTTTGTGTGTGTGTGTGTGTGTGTGTGTGTGTGTGTGTGTGTGTTCTCCAAGTCGATAAGACAAGGTGTCGGCTGATTAGAGAGCTTCTCACTAATCACACCCAATTTACTCTTCACACACACACACACACACACACACACACACACACACACACACACACACACACACACACACACACACACACACACACACACACACACACACCGCATTAGACACCTCAGTGTCATCACATGATCTAGATTGTGCTCTTTATTCACTTGTATTATCATTGTTCACTTTATTTATTAACATCAATATGGCTTCATCAGTGTCTGCATTCTCTGTTCCTGCTGACACAAAGTTTCATTGAATTAAAACTCCCTCTGGTCATTTGTCCAATGTTTGGATGCATATTCTACAATGTTCAGAACCAGCAGGGCAAAACACAAATATGTGGAAGGGAAGGAAGATGTTGATGGATGAGCCCATCAAAGTATTTACCTTCCTCTCCAGCAATCAGGGCCATTTTTATTTAAATCATGGCACATTTTATTTTGTAAGCATTTTCAAAACGTTTCCTAACCCTGCTTTATTTGTTTTACTTAGCTAACAATGGGTTTATCTTTGGTCTAAAGCTACATTTGAAGGTTCAATATATGTGGCATTCAGAGCATTAATAAAGCAGAACAAATATCATTTGAACTCTATGTGGCGAGCTAATGCTTATTACCCACCTTACATGGTCATACACCAGCAAACATAAATGTCATGTTTTCATCACGTTTCTACATTGTTTTTGACCAGTATGAGGTCATTTTTTAAATTACATCATCTTGTAATTAGTTGTAATTATTTTTTTCTCTTTGTTTGCCTTTTCTGTGCAAATTGCACCATAAAAGATCAACACACTGGATAGATGTCTCTTTTGTTTTGGTGAATTTGTGGGATTTCAGGAGTAACTTTAAACTATAACAATAGTCTACCTGTCAACCAGTGTGTGTTCTATTATTGGATTTTTTTTACGAATGTTACTTGTAATTTTTCATTTTAAATATTATGTGCACGACCTTTATCTAACAGTGTTTTATTTTTTGTATCTATCTTAACTTCTCCCCTCTGTGGGATGAGTATTCTGATTGTGTATTTAGTCATACGTTTAAAGGTAGGGTAGGTAAGAATGGAGAAACCAGCTCGAGTGCGCTAGAATTTGAAAGTACGCAGCCGAAAAAAATCTGCCCCTTCCTTCAGACTTCCTCACAGAGCCCCTCCTCCAACACACACGAACACGCACATGATAAAGGAGGGCACGAGATAAGTTTGTGCACAGATGGAAGGCTGACAGGCAGGTAGGCCATCCAGTTACTTTAGCCGGGCCGGCTCAGATCGGTCGTGCTTTTTACAGCGCCACGGCTTCCAGAGATGACCTTTTTTTATGTATTTATTGTCAAAGCATTTAATATATTCATTGCTATCGGGGTGTTAAGAGCATTCCATGGAATATAACAAGTGTTTCTGAAGTGAATTACCTACCCCACCTTTAATGTGTTCTATGTTCCAACTGTCAGGAATTACAATGTTTGTGTATGTTGGTGTAAATAGTTGTTATGTAATGGAGTTCAAGTGTTAAATAATATACTGTTAGTCGTATCTCATGTTTTAGGTGGTACTATCCTCTGTCAGATCCAGATGTTTGTCTCAGTCTCAGTGTGTGTCCTGTGCTGCAGGGAGATGGTGAACGCCTGGTTCTCTGAGCGAGTTCACTCCATCCAGCAGTCTTCCTGCAAAGAGAATCCTCCACAGCAGCACTCCGGCCCCCCCTCTGCCTCCACCATCCTCCCAACTACACTCCAGGACAGCCGCTGCCCGTCCCCCATCCCCATCCCCAGCCCGGCCCCTGGCACCCCCACCCGCAAGATATCAGCATCAGAGTTTGACCGCCCGCTCAGACCCATCGTGGTGAAAGACGCAGAGGGCTCTCTGACGTTCCTGAGTGATGCCGAGACGGTCCCTCTGCGCGGCTCTGTGATGGGCGAGGGGGGTATCGGTGGGGGGGGCAGCGGGGCAGGAAGTGACCGCTGCGCCAGGCTGCTGGAGCTGGTGATGGACGTGTCCAGTCATCTGGACGTGACAGCACTCTGTCACAAGATCTTCCTCCACATCAACGAGCTGATCGCTGCAGACCGCTACTCCCTGTTTCTGGTAGGAACACAAACTACTATTTTCTAACTGTTATCTAACTGCAGCAGCAGGGGGGTCCAAACTTTTTTCACTGAGAGCCACATACAGACAAATATACAAAGGGCTGGCATATGAATGCATGAACACTATTCAAGAAGTACAATATAAGACAAGCACTAGTTTCAGGTTTGGGCCATGTTCCATTATACTTTAAGAATTTGCTGCAGGCCAATTAAAAATGGACCACGGGCCACAATTTGCCCCCAGGCAGCAGTTTGGACACCCCTAACCTAGAGCACTGTGATCAGCCGGAGCAGGGGGAATGAGACAGGCCTCTACAGGATGTGTGTGCTGTGAAACATCTCTTAAAAAGTGCTTACACTCACCAACATGCTCACATCTCAGCTTTCGCTCAAACTGCTGATGTGCAAAGCTCCAGTTATTCTATAAAAGTCTTTCACCATACAATGTAGGTGTTATTCTGTCATTGAAGGTCCACTCTATCATGCCAGCTATTGTTTTGCCTTTGTGCATATTTTACATGACGTGCAGACTCACAGGATTTCTCCCTGTGAGCGACCTTTATATTACACACAGTTTTAATTTGATCCATTTTGAACATAGAGGTGTTGACTTGTTCAGCTCTAATTTACTGTATCAGAATCTTAATGTCTTTATTAATCCCACAGAAATGGACATTGTTAAGAGGCCTGCATAACATATTAGAGATTACACAAAGTACAATTTACAAAAGTATATTGATGACAGGTGGATAACAATAAGTACAGTAACAATATTTAAAAAAAAAAGTCAAATAAAATAAGAGTCAAACACGTGGGTTTGCTATCCTGGCTCCAAGATGGTGGAATGAGCTCCCCATTGACATCAGGACAGCAGATAGCTTACACACCTTCCGGGGGAGACTGAAAACTCATCTCTTTCGACTCCACAGCGATAGAACTATTAACAAAGCACTTATATACTAATAAAGGACTGGCTTATCTTAAGCCAGTTGAGTAGCACTTGAAATGTTTTTGCTCTATGAAGCCTGATGTACTTTATGATTCTGTTTTCTTCAAGGTTATGTCTTCTTGGT
The DNA here is from genome assembly GCF_902827175.1 of Gymnodraco acuticeps. Taxonomy (NCBI): domain Eukaryota; kingdom Metazoa; phylum Chordata; class Actinopteri; order Perciformes; family Bathydraconidae; genus Gymnodraco; species Gymnodraco acuticeps. The sequence goes on along the minus strand of NW_022990186.1, from coordinate 835,110 downwards.
CGAACGCACTTATTGTAAGTCGCTTTGGATAAAAGCGTCAGCTAAATGTAATGTAATGCATGTAGAAAAAATGTGATAGCAGCCAGATAACAGTAGTGATTGCACAGTGTTTTACAGATTGTGTTACAGTAGTTAAATAACCTAACTAAGAGCTAGCAGCGAGTAAAAATAATAATTATAAAGCGGTATATATATATATACTGTATATTGTTTACTTTTACATTGTCTTTTTCCTGTACAGGGGGAATGGAATTCTTGCTGACACACTCTCATAAGATGTGTTGTTGTGAATATTACTATAACCCATATCAACTTGTTATCTTGTTATTAAGAGTCTTTGTTTGCTTCCTTGCTGTGTTTGGAGTGTTAGCAAATACAAAGGAGCACAATAATATATTTCCTAGTTTTGATGAGTCTTTCTGTTTCTGGTCCCAGGTGGGCGAGGACAGTTCCAACAGGAAGTTCCTGGTCAGCCGTCTGTTCGATGTGGCAGAGGGGTCCACGCTGGAGGAGTCCTCCAGCAGCTGCATCCGGCTGGAGTGGAACAAGGGCATTGTGGGACATGTAGCCGCCACCGGACAGCCGCTCAATATCAAGAATGCTTACGAGGTAGGGTTTTCAATTATTTTCCATGCGTGTCAAACCATGTGTGTGCTTTCAGGTGCATTCAGTAGTTTGTGCTGACAGAGCACATAATTGAGGGGGAATAAATAGAGATCAAAGAAGTAGGTTTTCTGGAGGATACATCTTCACTACTGAAAAAGACTCACATACACACACGTATTTTACTCATGACACTTTCAGGGTACTGACCTTATGTGCAGCAGATATACATCCTTGGGTTGGCACATTTCTGTGAGCGGCACCAATGTACAGTGTGTGAGTGTATTGATCAGGCTGATTGTACAATTATAAGTACATCCTCCATATTTATACATATGGTAGGCTACATTTCCACTGATCTGAAACAGCATAGGTGAAGTCATTGACAAGGTAGTACATTTAGAAAGTCATTGGAAATGCAGCCCACCAGCAGCTTAGCTAATGGAACACTATTTTCTGTGGCGCTGCGAAGATGTGGACCCAACATCGGACCAGCAGAGTGATACAAGTAAATGTCCTGGACATCTGAATCTCTTCCCAACCCGATCAATGATCAAACCAGCCAGTCTTCGACACGTTCCACCAAGTGCCAGAACTATTTATTAGGAATAAACTGTTTTTCATCAAGTGAAAATACATAGTTCCAGCCCATACATTTCCCATAAACCACAACCAATTTTTACATTTCTGTTTTTACATATTTAACAGGGAGCAATGTTTAATATATGCCTGAATTGAAACAGTTAAACACAAAAGATGAGCTAACAGGTTACAGTGTTGGGGTTGTATCAAAGACGTCAATGAATTGTGTTGCAGGGATATCTTTCGTTCCTCAGGATAGTACTATTCTGACCTCAGTACAGTGAAAGACCTGGTTGTCAATATTAGATCTGTGCCTCGTCTCAGTCACCCTGCACCTAAGCAAACATTCAAACTATCGAAAGGTAAAGTTACACGAGCGTTCAGACTCCAATAACTGATGGCTCAGCCCCACGTGGAGATTATAGGATAGTTGAGTGTGTGTGTGGTTGAATTCTGTTTATTGATCACTGACTTGCTAAGTGAGTGACAGAAAAACAGAAGTACATCGGCATCCCTCTGTTAGAAAAAGTGGTGGGGACACTTTTTCTGATTTAATAAAACCACTGCTGCATTAAGCCTCCCCCCGTAAACAATACCTGTACATACATACAGATGCTTACAATACTTTTTGGGCAACTAGTGCATTAACTATGCTACACTGCATCAAAGTGGGAGCAACAATTGATTACTATTCTCTATTAAAAAAAACTAATACTAATATTAAACGTGTCGAAGGTGCAATTTGAACCATATCATTTTATGGTGTTTGTGATCTCAATCCATCCTTTGCTTTTCCTATCATGGGCAGTGCCTCGAACAAATGTGTCTTCAAGCGATGCTTGACTTTACTTCAGACATTTCCCCAGAGATGCTCGTTGAAGCAGATCGTATCTTCATTACATTACATTACATTACATTGCATTACATTACATTACATTACATTGCATTTAGCTGACGCTTTTATCCAAAGCGACTTACAATAAGTACATTCGACCAGGAAGACACAACCTTGAAGAAAACAGAATCATATAAGTACATCAGGTTTCATAGAGCCAAACATTTCAAGTGCTACTCAACTGGCTTTAGGTAAGCCAGTCCTTTATTAGTATATAAGTGCTTTGTTAATAGTTCTATCGCTCGAAGTGGAGTCGAAAGAGATGAGTTTTTAGTCTGCGCCGGAAGATGTGCAAGCTATCTGCTGTCCTGATGTCAATGGGGAGCTCATTCCACCATCTTGGAGCCAGGACAGCAAACCCACGTGTTTTTGCCGATGGGAATTTGGGTCCCCCTCGCAGCAAGAGCGCAGCGAGTCGTTTGGCTGATGCAGAGCGTAGTGCACGCGCTGGGGTGTACAGTTTAACCATGTCCTGGATGTACGAAGGGCCAGATCCATTCGCAGCATGGTAAGCAAGTACCAGTGTCTTGAAGTGGATTCTAGCAGTTACCGGAAGCCAGTGAAGGGAGCGGAGGAAAATTTAGGAAGGTTGAAGACCAGACGAGCCGCTGCATTCTGGGTGAGCTGCAGAGGTCGGATGGCACATGCAGGTAGACCAGCCAGGAGGGAGTTGCAGTAGTCTAGGCGTGAGATGACGAGAGCCTGGACCAGAACCTGCGTCGCTTTCTGGGTCAGCTGGGGACGTATCTTCCTGATGTTGTAAAGCGTGTATCTGCAGCAGTGGGTTGTAGCAGCTATGTTTGCAGTGAAGGACAGGTTGTTATCTAGGGTCACACCCAGATCCTTGCAGTCTGAGTCGGGGAAACAACTGAGGTGCCGATGTTGATTGTTAGGTCAAGAGTGGGACAATCTTTTCCCGGAAGGAAGAGCAGCTCAGTCTTGTCAAGGTTGAGCTTGAGGTGATGAGCAGACATCCACTGAGAGATGTCAGCTAGACAAGCAGAGATGCGTGCGACGACCTGGGTCTCTGAGCGGGGAAAGGACAGAATTAATTGGGTGTCGTCAGCGTAGCAGTGGTAAGAAAAACCATGCGGGCTAATGACTGATCCGAGTGAGTTTGTGTACAGGGAGAAGAGGAGGGGACCAAGAACAGAGCCCTGAGGGACCCCTGTAGTTAATTGACAAGGGTGGGACTCAGACCCTCTCCAAGTCACCCTGTAGGTACGGTCTTTCAGGTATGAGGTGAGGAGGGAAAGTGCAGAGCCTGAAACTCCAAGTTCTTGGAGAGTGCGAAGGAGGATCTGATGATTCACCGTGTCGAATGCAGCAGACAGGTCCAACAGGATGATGACAGAGGAGAGGGATGCAGTTTTGGCAGTGTGCAGTTCCTCCGTGACCGCAATGAGAGCAGTTTCTGTGGAGTGACCTGCCTTGAAACCAGACTGGTGCGGATCCAGAAGGTTATTCTGATGGAGATAACAGGAGAGTTGTTTAAAGACAGCGCGTTCAAGTGATTTAGACAGGAACGGGAGGAGAGAGACAGGCCTGTAGTTTATAACATCAGACGGGTTGAGAGTGGGTTTCTTTAGGAGAGGGTTTACTCTTGCCTCCTTGAGACTGTTTGGAAAGTGACCAGAAGTTAGAGAAGTGTTGATGAAATGGGTGAGAAACGGTAGAATATCAGGAGCGATAGTCTGAAGGAGGTTTGAAGGGATAGGGTCCAGAGGACTGGTGGTAGGTGGGCAGAGGTAATGAGGGTAAGAACCTCACTTGGAGAGAGAGGGGAAAAGGAGGTCAGTGTGTTGGTGGAAGGAGGGTCTGGTGACCCAGCGGTGAGTAAAGGGGAGTCAGAAAAAGAAGAGCGAATATCATCAACCTTTTTTTCAAAGTGGGTAACAAAGTCGCTTGACAGAAGTGAGGAGGGGGTACATTCTTTGTACTCCAATAAGTGCCTTCTGTTGAGGTGGTGGAGTAAATGACTTGTGTTACCTCCTCGCACAACTATTTCAGTTCAACGGCATTTGCAATAATTGGTGCAATTTGGTCTACGTCAGATTTTTGGAATCCAGAAAACCTCCAGACGACTCCAGACAGCTCCTCTCCTCAGTTCTTCTTGTGTTTCCATCTCCAGTCTCCTGTTATGCAGTGTCCATCTTTACATTCAGCTTCACATGTTATGCTACTGCTGCTACGCTTGGTGCTGTACCCAGCATGCATTTCATCGCTGCAGCAGTGAAAGAGCGCCCTTCGCCACTTTTTCAACGGCATTGCGGTATATGAAAAATGTATATCATACGGTATAAAGTTGACGGTATTTGGTATGAAGCGGTATACTGCCCAGCACTAGCAGCAGGGTTGTAGGAGATGCTCACAATAGAGTATTAACACAGTTTGATGTAAACGTGTGACTGAGAGATACGCTGTATATAAATGCAGTTAGTAGTACTATACAACCTTGACTTGAAACCTTTTTCCGCCCTTCCTCCAATCCCAGATCGGGTTACAGCATGTGACCTCTGTAGAATAAGCCCCTGACCTTAAACCCCTCCAGCTGTTCCCACATTGTATTTGCATATTTGAATATTATTATATTATTAACTGTTTTACTTAAATAATGAAAATCTGACAATTTTATTTGCGAGAGTAGGATGGAGGAAACAGGAATGTGTGTTTTTGGCTGCACACTGAGTGTGATCTTCCTCTTAAAGAGTTACGAGTGTCTTCAAAAAGGAGCGGATTTGTGTGTGTGTGATGTGTGTGTGTGTGTGTGTGTGTGTGTGTGTGTGTGTGTGTGTGGATGGAAGAGAGAGAGGGAGAGAGGGAGAAGTATGGGGCTATGATTAAATGCATATGTTTTTTGTGCAGTCAAATGTGTGTGTGCTTACCTCAGTGACCTCGTCTGAAATGTCAAATATGTCGTTCTCTTCACTTAAGCTGTATTTATATACTCAAAAGACAACTCAAACTGAGATATAGACTTAGAATCAGAGGTGGGAGAAGTACTCAGATATTGTACTTAGTAGAAGTACCAGAGTGTAAGAATACTCTGTTACCGGTAAAAGTCTTGCATTCAAAATGTTACTCAAGTAAAAGTAGAAAAATATTAGCATAAACATATCAAAGCTGGTAAAGGTGCAGCTAGTTTGAATGACTTTGTATACTGCAGGGTAGCTTGTGAATTTACTCCAGGTGGAACTGTTTTTTTTGTAGTGACGAATGAAGTTGGATGTTGTGGTGGTCGCCTGATCTTTATGCTGCAGACCCTGCATACCGCTGTTTTCTTCTTATTAGCGTCATCGACAAAATAATCCTTGAATCCAAACTTGACTATTTTTGGAGTAAAGCTAGCCGCTGCCATGTTAACTGACACTCCTGCTTTCTAGTGGGTTGCCAGGTTTGCGCGCATGGCGCTATAATCACCCAATCACGTTTTTCGAAAAAACTAAACGTAATATCTCACTACAAAAACAAACAGTCAAGTCCTTTCAAGTCATCTGTCTCAAGCTTAAGTCAAGTCTCAAGTCATGAATACCAAGTCAAAGTCAAGTCAAGTCTTTTATCAATGTTAGTCAATCAAGTCTCAAGTCAAAAAATATGCGACTCGAGTCAATTCATGTGACTCGAGTCCCCACCTCTGAAGTTTGCCCACCAAGAAATTGACATTCTATAATTGTAGGTTTATTTTAACAATGAGGGTAAGAATATCAAAAAGAAAATCCAGAAATTGACATTATATAAAAGATAAAAATGTATCTGCATTTAACTGTGGGAAATAAGTATTTGATCCCCTTGCATGTGTTAGTACTTGGTGGAGAAACCCTTGTTGGACACAGAGGTCAGACGCTTCTTGTAGTTGGTCTCCAGGTCTGTGCACATCTCAGGAAGGATTGTGGTCCACTCCTCTCTGAAGATGCTCTCCAAATCCTTCAGGTTTTGAGGCTGATGCTTGGCCTCTGGAAGCTTCAGCTCCCTCCACAGATTTTCTATGGGATTAAGGTCTGGAGACTGGCTTGGCCCCTCCCTCACATAAATGTGCTTCTTCTTTAGCCACTCCTGTGTTGCCTTGGCCGTATGTTCAGGCAGGGCCGGCCCTAGACTTTTGGGGGCCCTAAGCGAGCTTTGGCTTGGGGGCCCCCCTCACTCTAGCGCGTTCTCACTACACACAACACGGAACCAACTTTTGTCTTATGATGTTAGAATAAGCACACATATTGTATAAATAAGCATGTAAACACCGTGGACCTAACATCCTCTAGGGGGGTCCTCACCTCCTCTAAGGGGGTCCTCACCTCCTCTAGGGGGGTCCGGTGGCATGGTCCCCCGGGAAGATTTTTTTTTTTAAATATTGAAGTTAAAAGCATCAATCTGGTGCACTTTGAGAGCAACATGAAGAGATCTATGGATACATCTCTCAACACCCAGATGAAACTGTAAGCAGATTTTTCTTTATGGATATTTTACAAATCACATCTTGTTTTGTCATATAGTATTTCATAACTGTTTTTCATTTATTCTCTCTGGCTGTCCATCTCATAATGTTCACATAGAAACTAGCTGTCAATAGGAATATCATTCAGAAGAACCAGAGCCAAACAGCCACATTTACTGCTGCAAATACGTTCAAACATGCTGTCGACACGTAAAGCAGTGGCAACTATGCCACCATTTCAGCTGCCGTCCTCTCTAGTGTCATGATGAGGTTCAGGTAAAGCACGGTTAATGTATTATATTATTGACTCAATATTATAATACATGACTTTGAGAGTAGGCAATCTAGGCATATTAACACAATTAATTAAACATACTTATCATGGCGACGCTGTACTGAGATTTGTTTTGTTGTTGCTAGGGGGCCCCTTAGTGGCTGCGGGGCCCTAAGCTGCCGCTTATGTCGCTTAATGGGTCGGGCCGGCTCTGTGTTCAGGGTCATTGTCCTGCTGGAAGACCGCTCCATGACCCATTACAGAGTCCTGGCTGAGGGAAGGAGGCTATCGGCCAAGATTTTACGGTACATGGCCCCGTCCATCCTCTCCTCGATGCAGGGAAGTGGTCCTGTCCCCTTAGCAGAGAAACACCCCCAAAGCACAATGTTTCCACCTCCATGCTGACGGTGGGGATGGTATTCTAACTGTTTATATTCTTGTTTTGTATTCTATTTATGAATTTGTGTTTGTATGAATTTGTGTATGTACATATGTGTATATATATATATATATGTATGTATGTATGTATGTATATATATATAGAGACCATTCTCCTAACTTGCCTGTATATATTATATGAATGATTATATGAATTATTCAAGGTTAAAGTATACATTGATATTGTATGTTAACATAATAAGATGTAAAAAGAAGGGGTCGGATTAAATAAGTGTAAACTTCTTCCGACCCCTTTTCGGACGTGTAATTAGCTAAAGCTTTGTTGTTTATTGATATCAGACAATGATACTACAGATTATTAATTAAATATTTCGTTTTGTTATTGCATTCATTTGTATAGTACTGTGTCATGTCTGTATCATATTTTGTTTCATTTGTATTTTCTTTGGTTTTACACGTTCGAAAAAAAAATCTTAAAAAAAAAACTAAACTAAACTATTCTGGGGTTATAGTCAGCATTTCTCCTCCAAACACAGCGGGTCGAGTTGATGCCAAAGATCTCAATGTTGGTCTCATCTGACTACATCATCTTCTCCCAAGCCTTCTCTGAATCATCCAGATGTTCATTGTCAAACTTCAGACGGGCCTTTCATGTTCTTCTTGAGCAGGGGGCCTTGTGGTGCTGCAGGATTTGATCCATTATGGTGTTACCAATAGTTTTCTTGGTGACTGTGGTCCCAGCTGCCTTGAGATCATTAACAAGTTCCTCCGTGTAGTTCTTGGCTGATCCCAGACCTTTCTCATGATCATCATACCCCACGGGGCGAGATCTTGTGTGGAGCCCCAGACCGAGGGCGATTGATACTCATTTTGTGTTACTTCCATCTCTGAATAATGGCACCAACAGTTGTCTCCTTCTCCCCAAGCTGCTTTCTGATGGTCTTGTAGCCATGTAGAAATACTTATTTCCCACAGTTAAATGTAAATACATTGTTATCTCTTATATGGTGTACATTTCTGGATTTTCTTTTGGTATTCAATCTCTCATTAGTCAAATAAACCTACCATTACAATTATAGACTGTTCATTTATTTTTAAGTGGGTCAATTTACAAAATCTGTAAGGGATTAAATAATGATTTCCTCCACTGTAAGTGCGTATACTTTAGGGACAAAAACACACTAAACAGCATCGCCAGTCTCACACACACATTCTCACACACACAGTCTCACACACACAGTCTCACAGCATGGTGTGTGTGTGTGTGAGAGAGATAGAGAGATAAAGGGAGATTTCCTGCTGGGTACATTCCTTATTTGGTAGCACTATCATCTGGTTGCCCGCCAACCACAAGACCATGATGATGATGATGATGATGTTATGATCTACCTGCATTTGATTAACTTTGTGTGTGTAGGTGTGTGTGTGTGTGTGTGTGTGTATGTGTGTATGTGTGTATGTGTGTGTGTGTGTGTGTGTGTGTGTGTGTGTGTTGTGTGTGTATGTGTGTATGGTGTATGTGTGTGTGTGTGTGTGTGTGTGTGTGTGTTGTGTGTGTGTGTGTGTTGTGTTGTGTGTGTGTGTGTGTGTGTGTGTGTGTGTGTGTTTGTGAGAGTTTATTTCTGTGCATGATTGTGTGCTATTGATGCCTGTAAGCACATCATATTTAAAATATTATATATCAGAATGTGTTAAATAACATCAAATGTGTGTGTGTGTGTGTGTGTGTGTGTGTGGTGTGTGTTGTGTGTGGGTGTGGTGGTGGGTGTGTGTGTGTGTGTGGTGTGTGTGTGTGTGTGTGTGTGTGTGTGTGTGTGTGTGTGTGTGTGTGTGTGTGTCCTGGTGAGAGCATGTTTTGGTTTTGGTGTGTGTATTTTCAAATAACTCACGTTGCTTATAAGTGTTCTGTTAGTGTGCCTATGTTACGATCTGTGTATATGCTGCACTCTATTTGTGCAAGTGTGTGTGTGTGTGTGTGTGTGTGTGTGTGTGTGTGTGTGTGTGTGTGTGTGTGTGTGTGTTTGTGCAACTGCAGAACCTAATACTGCTTTCAGGAAGTGCCTATGTGTCATCTGAGGGACTCCCCAGCTCTCTGATTGGATCTCTCATTAGTCTCAGGATTACACCCCCTATTTTTAGTGCTTTTCTGCTGCAAAGATTGTTTAGGGATATATAACAATTTTCCACATCAGTCAAAAAAAGTCTGGGAATCAGATAATAGACATTGTGTTTGTAATAACATATACAAACACAACAACATATTAAGGTGTGTAAACAATTTGGTAGCGCAACTAAAACATGTATACATTTCGTTTTATACAAAATGAGCATTTGAGATATAGAGAATCTGATACGGCATTTTGAATTGTGTTTGTAAGGTTATTCTGTAGAGGCCTTGAGTTACAGGCCTGTTTTACATACTAATTGATATTGTTTAACCTTACCCAGTACAGCAGTTGTCTAATCATCTCTTAGCAACCGTAATTAGGCCTGGCAGGCTGTTCTGATTGGATGTGCACCGGGCTGAAGGAGAAGAGTGGTCACTGGCTGGGGAGGAGTCTCCCTCTGTGCCAAAGCACACTGAAACAACTGAAATGTTGACTTTAATGAAGTGTATTATGGCAACAGATTTCACATAATGGTATTATGTGAGTTGGAAGGAATAATATTACGTTTAATAGCATTGCTTTCAACTAACATAATACAGTTATGTTGCATGTCAGTGCAATGACCCAGTGTTTAAAACACTGGGTCAAAACCATGTGTGAACTACATTGTTTGAGAAGGCAGCGGTTAACGGGTGATTCAACAGTCAGCAGGATGGGGCTTGGGAATAGTCAATTGTACACCTTTTGTTCCAGTTATATAATCATTCAAGAGTAAACAGCATCAGCAGCAAAAGCAGATGAGAACAGAGGAAGTGTTCTTACTTAAATAACATACTTAGGACAAAGACACAATTAGGACAGGCCTATCTCTTTCGGCAATCAAAGTTGTGTCATACCACACCGAACCTGTTTGTGTAGGGTTTTATTCTACAATCTGCCCCCTTGAGTTTGGAGGATAATGGTTTGTAGAGGAAGAGCTGTGTTTAAAGTCAGCGCTGGGTGGAAGAGTTGCCAACGGGGGAAAAGTCCTCTAAACATCCTGTGCTCCTTAACATGCCTTCAGAAGCCCCTCCTCCCTCTTCAACTCAACACTTGTGCATCAAGGAAGTACTAACAAAACTATGAAGAGTGGAATCTTTGCTTTGCATAATGTTGACACAGCTGTGTGCATGCACCTCTACAGAAAATAACTTGTAGTTTTAGTGTGGATGGTTAAACTGTATGCAGCCTGTCAGGGTTTCTGTTTCTGGATGGTGCATACTGTTTATCAATCAATCATTGTCAATCAATGTTTATTTATAGCCCAATATCACAAATGTTACATTTGTCTCTGTGGACTTTACAGTTTGTACAGAATATCAGTATGACAATACGACACCCTCTGTCCTTAGACCCTCTGTGCTTAGACCCTCACATCGTACAAGGAAAAACTTCCAGAGAAAACCCACAGTTTAAAGGAAACATGGGAGAAACCTCAGGGAGAGCAACAGAGGAGGGATCCCTCTCCCAGGACGGACAGACGTGCAATAGATGCTGTGTGGAAATCGAAGAGAAAATATATTTACAGCATAGGTAGACCAAATGTTTGGAAATGCATGTGTCTGTAATAAGAAGATCCACGAGGATGTCAACAATCCTGTGGGAGGATTATAATGATTACTTTACATGACATGTTATTTAGCTGACACTTTTATTCAAAGCAACTTGTAAACACGCCAGTACTGTAGACATACGTACAGGAGCAATGAGGGGTTAGGTTCTATCTATCTGGCTGGGAATGTAACCACTGGTTGACGTCCATCTGCAGGAGCCACAGCGGGCCGATAAAGGGGCATTGAAAGCCTAAGCCATTTTTGTCCAATCAAAAGCTGTTAGCCAATGACCATCCATTCTGTGGAGGAATGGCTGCCAACAATGTAAATGTCCCCTCTGTGGGACTGATAAAGGTATTCTGATTCTGAACTGTTGCTGGCAGATTGTATCACATGCAGCAAAATGAGCTACCAGCTAGTCAGAACCCTGTTTTTGATCTCCTCCTCGAACTTGTGATCTTGTTTATTTGATTTGAAGCTGCAATACATCCAAAACACAGCTGCTAGGATCCTGATGAGAGTGCGGAAGTACGAACACATCACACCCATCCTCAAATCACTGCACTGGCTCCCGGTCTCACTCAGGATTGACTACAAAATCACCCCTCTTCCACTCATCAGTGCATATATGGAAATGCTCCGTCCTACATCAAGGAATTGCTCACCCCACAAACCTCCACGAGGAACCTACGTTCCTCCTCATCCCACCAAGGACAAAACTGAACACCATGGGAGACCGAGCCTTCTGCTCCGCTGCTCCGAGACTGTGGAATGCCCTCCCAAACCAGCTGAGGACACCACAGACTGTGGCCCTCCCAAACCAGCTGAGGACACCACAGACTGTGGCCCTCCCAAACCAGCTGAGGACACCACAGACTGTGGCCCTCCCAAACCAGCTGAGGACACCACAGACTGTGGCCCTCCCAAACCAGCTGAGGACACCACAGACTGTGGCCCTCCCAAACCAGCTGAGGACACCACAGACTGTGGAGGCTTTCAAAAAAGGCCTAAAAACGCATCTTTTTAGAATAGCCTTTAACTAGAGTTTTAAATCCCCCACATCATGCCATGCCGGCATGAATGTCACAGCTTTTATTATGTTGTTTTAATTGTTTTTTTTTAATTGTTTTTATTGTTTTTGTTGTTTTGTTTCACCCTTTTTAATTTTTAATTTTGTAGCACTTTGAGTTTTGTTTACGCAAATGAAAAGTGCGCTTATAAATAAAATATATTATTATTATTATTATTTCGGAAAGGCTCAATAAAGACATCACTCCTAAACTTGCCAAAGCCAAGTTTTCAAGCGTTCCCTTTTAGGAGAGCTTTTCTTCAGAGAAGCTATCAGGACTCAGAAGCTGCCTTTCTCTGGAACCAACGTCTCGTCTTTATCAGGAAGGCAGGGTCCTAACTTTGAAGTGTGCTGAAGACTTTTCTTTTGAATAAAACCTTATAGTTTCAGCTGGTTTAATATTACCCTATATTTCTCTTATGTGTTATGGAATTCTTATTTTGTATTTGTATGGCGCCTTTTTGTTGTATTTGACCTTCTTTTATTTGTATCTAGTTTATTTGTGTCTTTCATGTTTGTTAATCTGTTAAACCCACTCAAACAGACCGTTTGGGATACTGGGCATAGAATAAGCTTTGATTTGAATTAAAAGGGAAAGCTTGAAAAGTCATTGGGCAGCAGATGGTTATTAGAATGTTTCAGATGTAACGCTAACAATATCTGTTGTGAAAGGCATGAGCACGAAACAGATATGATTATAAAAGAACAGGTTTCAGTCCAAAAATGTAGGTCAGACTTATTTGGACACTTTGTATTGCTTTGAAGATGGGATACAATGATGTTTATGAGTTCCCTCCCCAGGACCCTAGGTTTAATGCTGAAGTGGACCTGATCACAGGATACAGAACACAGAGTATCCTGTGCCTTCCCATAAAGAACCACAGAGACGAGGTAAGACCAGACATGCTACAGCTGGTGTTTTATTAGGAGAAGATAAGACATAAGTAAACAAGGCATTGCACACAATGTGAAAATGAAAAGGAGTATGATATAAACAGACATAAACATAAAATATAAACATCTAAAAAAAAAACAGAACTTCAAAGTAAAAAAAGAATGACAGTGGAAGATATATATCTGAAGAATGTCTGTCAAATATACACTAAGGGCCAATTACAGCTCACAACATATAGAAGTAGGATATTATCAACATGGAGTGGGTGAGAATAGCATATAAAATAAAATATCAAAGTACTCATCCATCTGTATATAGTGTATTCACACTGCACCTTAGTTACTGATGTTACACTATTTACCATAAACCAGAAGGATAGTGGCTTATCTTAAATTACACATGGGGCTTTACTTTGGCTGAAAGAATATCTCGATGTTAGTTTGCTTGATTGTGATGGAGATGGCTCAATTGTTGTTAGGTTATGTACAACATGTAATAATTGAACGCCATGTGTTGACATCTCTGACATTTAAGACAACAAAAATAAATATATTCCCTAACGTAGACCAGATGATTAGAGTTCCTCTAAAAAACGCTACAGTCCTTTGTAGATCATCTTTTCCTGGAGCATACCTGGGCTAGAACACTGCGGCCTACTCAGATATTTACGCTTTAAATGGGCTTTGGAAAAAGATATAACGGCCTAAGTGCCTCCAGCCTTTTTGGCAGGGAGCTGACATTCTTCCAGCAGGTATTCACTCTTTGAACCTGAACCTTAACCCTTACAGTTTTTCCAAACAGATTGTGTCTTTAAAAAACAACAACAATTTATTGCATCCTTTTCCAATAAAAAACTTGAAGGCCTTGTTGACATCCATGTTGACAGGATGTCTAGCAGCCTTCTTCTTTTGATTTTGTACTCTTGTTTTTTCTCACAGGTAGTTGGAGTGGCTCAGGCGATCAATAAGAAATGTGGGGAGGACAGTGCCTTCACTGAGCAGGATGAGAGGGTGAGTGAAGGTCTGGTTCCACTGCACAACCACATGTTGTCAATATGAATGAATACAGAACGGTAGACAAAATGTGTGAGAAAGACATATTGCTCTTCACTAAGGTGTGGGTTAACAAAAGCTCAACTTTTGTTGCCTCATTCATTCAACCTTTACCTGTGTGTGTCCTATTTTATATCATCTGTCATATTCAGTGGTGGAAAGTAACTCAGTAGATTTACTCCAGTACTGTACTTAACTACAATTTTGAGGTATTTGTACTTCACTTTCATATTTCATTTTGTATTACTGTGTACTTTTCCTCCACTACATGTATTTAATACCTTTAGTTACTTTACAGATTTAGATTAATGATGAGAAATATAATCAAGTCTTAAATCAGACTTTAGTTCCACCTGGAGTAAATTCACAAGTTACCCTGCAGTATACAAAGTCATGAGTACTTTTACTTGTAGCTGAGTATTCCTACACTCTGGAACTTCTACTTTACTTAAGGATAAATACTTTTTACACTTCTGGTCATTTTCCTTTCTCCTTCATTGATAAAGAAACTGTCTCGTCTTGTTCCCTGTCATTGTAATTGTTCTGTTATCTATACATGGTGTTCAGATGCTGTTCTGTTGCTCTCCAGGATTTCTCAGCCTATCTGGCCTTTTCAGGCATCGTCCTGCACAACGCCCAGCTCTACGAGACCTCTCAGCTGGAAAACAGACGCAATCAGGTGGGTGTGAAAGTGGGTCCCTGAAGGTGTGAACACAACACTGAGCATGATGTGTGTGTGTGTGTGTGTGTGTGTGTGTGTGTGTGTGTGTGTGTGTGTGTGTGTGTGTGTGTGTGTGTGTGTGTGTGTGTGTGTGTGTGTGTGTGTGTGTGTGCAGGTGCTGTTAGACCTGGCCAGTCTGATCTTTGAGGAGCAGCAGTGTCTGGAGGTTCTGCTGAGGAAGATCGCAGGAACCATCCTGTCCTTCATGCAGGCCCAGGCCTGTACCGTGTTCACCACTGAGGACGAGTCCATGGTTAGTCACACACACACACACACGCACGCACACACGCACGCACGCACACACACACGCACGCACACACACACACACACACACACACACACACACACACACACACACACACACACACACACACCTTCGAGGAAGGAAGGAAGAATGGAAGGAAGGAAGGAGAGGGAAAAAGGAAGGAAGTATAAAAAGAAGGAAGGAAGCAAGGAGAGGGAGAAAGGAAGTAAGGAAGGAATACAAACAGGTGTTTTTAACATTAATGGAGGTACTTTGTAGATATTGCAATACAATTGGTGGGGATTGATCGACAAGCTTGGTTACACTTTTCCGACATCTTGATTGATTCAAGTCTTCTAAAAATAATCTCAGGCCTGCACAGAAACTCAAATCAACAGTTATATTGAAGCAGCCTTTTGATTCAAGCTTTCCAAACATTAGAAAACTCTAAAAAGTATGTATGTTAGTATGTGTATGTTAGTATGGGTATAGAAAAGGTGGTGACTCAAAAAGGGAAATGAGACCTTACTTACCTTTCTGTGGCAGAGTATACGAGAGGAAATCAAAAGCACACTGATTTTGTTGAAAGATGATGCTTCATACTGTACCATAGCAATATATTTAAATAATATGTATTTCCCCAGAGCTTTCTGGGTCATGCAGCTATTTGTGGGTCCTGAGTAAGGACCTGGACTCAAGCCATTCTGCTTTTTGGTACAGATGCTAATAAAAAAAACATGATTATTTTTAATATATTGTCATTCTCAAAATGTGAATCATCATGCAAAAGTGATCATTCTTTATCACTTCCTCCTTTTTTATCATATAACAATCGCTAAATCAGTCAAAACAACAGCTGTTTTTTCCAAATCGTCTCACCACAATGTGTTAAATGTTTGTGTATGCTCTTACATACACGAAATAATACATATTTGAAATGTAAATATGAATGACTAATTCCAAACCTTTAAACCTGTTGCTTCTCTGAGTGTACTGCTTACAAAGAGCTGACGTGTGTACGTCTGACTAAAACCACATGTCGACATAACAACATGCCAATTATAGTGATGTTTCAATATGTTACCCACAACCATTATCCTTTTGACTAAAAGATGCACATGACAGGTCAGATGGTGTAGTGGTCTAGTTACTACAAATACTTTTAGTGAATGGTATGTTATTGTAGGCACTGATGCTACTGCATGTCAACCTTCTCTGGCATTACTTATATGCAGTGGTGTAGTGGGGATTTTTTTACTGGGGGGACGCTATTTTAATTAGGTCATCCCAAACAATGCCACACAAGTGAACACGCACGCAGTGCACTCACAAAACGGGCAGACAGGTCCACAGAAACTACCGGTATGCTTAGTCCTACTTTAGTTACTGTACTTCAAAAAGCAGACGGCGCTGCGCTCGACACACACACAGACTCAAAACCATGGACACACTGGCACATAAGTTACATAAACAATTTATAGGCCTAAGTTGCTTGAGCTACAGTATTGCAACTAAGCAGACAGCGCTGCTTCTCTCTCTCTCTCTCTCTCTCTCTCTCTCTCTCTCTCTCTCTCTCTCTCTCTCTCTCTCTCTCTCTCTCTCTCTCTCTCTCTCTCTCTCTCTCTCTCTCTCTCTCTCTCCACTTTCAAAATCTATTTAAAGCTCATAACAAACAAACAAAATTCCCAAAGTTGTCCTGAAATTAACTTATTAAATAAACAAAACGAAAAATATAGCCTACTTATGCAAACAACATTGAATCTGGACTTGAAATGATTCTGATTAGGCCTAGCCTACATGCATGGCGAATAAACGGATCTTGTATGCACACTGCTTCGGAATTATTCCTGGTGCGAGTGCTCTCTCTCTCTCTTTCTCTCACTCTCACTCTCACTCTTACTCTCACTCTCACACACACACACACACACACACACAACACACAACACCACACACACACACACACACACACACACACACACACACACACACACACACACACACACACACACACACACACACACACACACACACACACACACACACACACACATGGTGCTGCCCCTCATACACACAGGCTTCAAATCATGTTGCATAAATGCTTGAGCTGCGTCATACGTTTTTTGGCCTACCATTATAGAGCTGTTTCGTTTGCGTTCTTGAGGGAAAGAGCTGCTGCAAAATCGGCGGGCGGCGAGCTGGTGGTGTCACCCTGGGGTCACGAGCGTGATGACGAATCATAAGGAAATCGTTTTTATTTTTTATTATAATTACTGTGAAATGTATTATGTTTTCGTCATTATGTCAACAAATACACACTTGCAACTGATAACACTGGCAATGATTTTATATGTATTAGACTATTCAAAAAAAATCATGCTTTAAAAAAGTGGGGGCTCCAAATAAGTGGGGGTACAGCGATCCCCGCGTCCAATGACCACTACACCACTGCTTATATTCAAATAAACATTTCAAGTCAATTCAAACCTCAGCAGCAATCCCAACAACAATCGTTCAGTTTTCCGCTGGGTGATGGCTAACAGTGCTGAATGTGATCAAATCAAATTCACCATCTAATACTTGTGTTGGGTCTGGGTTAACTGCATGGGGAATGCAATAGCATTGAGCTCACATGGCGTTTCACTTTCTCTGTTTCTTATTCTCTGCCTCCGAACAGGTCAGATCAACTGAGGCAAACATTGCATAACAAACTGCCATACAGAAAAATCACAGGTTCTGAAATCATGCAGCACTGGTTGTTTCTGGCACATTGGACAGTATGGGCAGGCATAAGTGTGGATAGAGGGCTCAGCTTTTCACCAAAGCTAGTTAGATAGTGTCCTTTGTGAATTTGTGTTGTTAATGTAATTTGTACTGCTCAGAGCACCACGAACACAAGGATTTTCCCATTTTAGACAGAATGCCTAAATCGTATTTTTTTGTTTGTGAACTGTCTCTTTAATATAAAAAACAAGATGTTTTATTTCATGTTCAGTATTTACTGAGCTCCATGGGCTCTGTAAGAGCAGTGTGCGTGTGTGTGTTTGTCCCTCCCATGACCTCAGAGTTGCCAGACCAGCTGTCTCCCATTCTTTTATATCCCTCCCCTTTCTCTCTCTTCTCTGTCTTTCCTTACTAAACATTTACTCTAAGATTAGAGATCTTTTACTGGTCTTATCTGCCAGACGTCCTCTGTATACAGGTGTCAGCCTTACATGTCTGCAGTTTCTCAAACACGACCCACTTTGGATTTTAACATAACCTTTCCCCTAGGAAAGGAACTTTCCTGTAGGAAGTATAATAAATGACATCGCACTTCTTTACACTCGACTTTACTGACAATAACACAAGAGTTTTCCAAAACGCTGCCCAGCGTTGGCTCACTTTATTTTACTGTGTGGCATCTGTTTAGAAACAGTGTGGGGTGTGGGGTGTGTGTGTGTGTGTGTGTGTGTGTGTGTGTGTGTGTGTGTGGTGTGTGTGTGTGTGTGTGTGTGTGTGTGTGTGTGTGTGTGTGTGTGTGTGTGTGTGTGTGTATATATCTGAATGCTTTTGTTTGCTTGTGAGTTATATGTATTGCACTGATGATGTTAGATAGGGTTTGACATCTGGCTTGCCAGAACAACAAGGGTTCTATTTCGTCCCTACAGACCGCCAGAGGCGGTGCTTTAAGCACTGGATATGTCCATCGCGCGCACGCGCAGCTCGAGTACCAATAACAACAAAGTCACCTGTGACCCACGTGACACCGGCTATATCAGCCGGTGTCGTCAGAGGATCTGTTCCTTTCATCTTCTCGCTGCGCGAGAGTACCGTGGCTAAATTTTTGTAGCCTACAGCGTTCAGGTTTGAACGTTTGATCTGAGGGATTGCTCTGCAAGCAGCTGACCGCGTGGAGCTTCGCGACGGAGCTACGGGTCGTTAACGCGTCCTCCAGGAGCTGTGGCCGGCTGTGCGCTGTGCAGAGCCTCGACAGACAGGTTGGGGTCAGCTTGTTGCTGGTGATGGCTGTGTCCCCGCACCCTCTCCCAGCCAAGTTGTCCTGATTGCTGTCTTATTTTTTGTTTGGCTTAGACTTTCTGGTGACGACAGTGTTCCCGCTTCCTCTCCCATAAAGTTGTCCTTATGCTCTTTTGAAAGTTCTGCTTGTGGCTTTGTGCCCGAGCTATCATTAGCATTTGAGTCCCAGCTTTGGCTGTGTCCCTCATTCAATTTAGTATGGAAAGCCCAGAGTGTCATATTTTAAACCCGTTTTTCGTTTAGATGCAGAGAGTAAGGTAAGTACTTTCTATTTCAAGCTATTATCTGGTCTTAACATTGTGTTCTGACTTGGTTGCTTGATTGTTAGCAGCAGCCGCTTGGCTAACACCTTGCATGTACTGTTAAGCTTCATTATTTAACTCAGCCGGTGAGGGCAGTGCTCTCGCTCCCGCTCCCGGTAAACGCATGGTATGGTTGCAGTAGCGCTATATCGTTGTATTTACTGCTCCTAGAACTAGACTCCTAGCACTAGGACGATATGCAGAGAACAATCTTCACTGTGTGTGCTGTGTGCTCTGCATGTGTGGCCATTAAGGAGGATTTCATCCTCCCAATATTATATTATCTAGTGGGCAGCCGTTTGGCTGACACTTTTAGGCACCGGCCACAGTTACTGCTGTAACTAAGGTTCTAAGCCGTAAGTACTGGCCATAATTACTACTGTAACTACGGTTTCAAGCCTTCTCAGTACCGGCCATAGTCAATACCGTAACTACGGCTCTATGCTGTGTAAGTACTGGCCATAGTTACTAATGTAACTATGGTTTTAAGCCGTAAGTACTGGCCATAGTTACTACTGTAACTACGGTTCCAAGCCATGCAAGTACTGGCCATAGTCAATACTGTAACTACGGCTCTATGCTGTGTAAGTACTGGCCATAGTTACTACTGTAACTACGGTTCCAAGCCGTGCAAGTACTGGCCAGAGTTACTACTGTAACTACGGCTCTATGCTGTGTAAGTTCTGGCCATAGTTACGACTGTAACTACGGTTCTAAGCTGTGTAAGTACTGGCCATAGTTACTACTGTAACTACGGTTATATGCCGTGTGAGCACCGGCCATGGTTACTGCTGTAACTACGGCTCTGTGCTGTTCTCTTCTTTAGAAGCTAGTTATCTGGTCTTAGACATGTGTGTTATTTGACTTGATCGTTAGCAGCAGCCACTCGGCTAACGTCTTGCGTGTACTGTTAAGCTTCTTTATTTTACCCAGCTAGGTGAAGGCAGTGCTCTCGCTCCCGCTCCCTCTACCGGTAATGCGGATGTAGCTACATCCCTTTTTCTGTTCGGCGAGTAGTAGCACCGCTCTACTCTTCCCGTTCAGCAGGTAGCTGGTGAAGGCTGTGTTTCCGCACCCGCTCCCGGTTACGCTGCATTTGGCATTCGTCTCTAACTCAACCAGTGAAGGCAGTGTTCTTGTCCCCGCTCCTGGTAGACGCTGAACTGCCTCATTTTTCCGTTAAGCAGGTAGCCGGTGAAGGCTGTGTTCCCGCACCCGCTCCCGGTTACGCTGCATCTGGCGTTCGTCTCTAACTCAACCAGTGAAGGCAGTTCTTGCCCCCGCTCCTGGTAGACACGGAACTGCCCTGTTTTTCCGTTAAGCAGGTAGCTGGTGAAGGCTGTGTTCCCGCACCCGCTCCCGGTTATGCTGCATCTGGCATTCGTCTCTAACTCAGCCGGCAGTGTTCTCGCCCCCGCTCCTGGTAGACGCTGAACTGCCGTGTTTATTAATTCAGCCAGGTGAAGGCAGTGCTCTCGCTCCCGCTCCCTCTGCCGGTAACATGGGTGTAATTACATCCCTCTTTCTGTTCGGCGAGTAGCAGCAACGCTCTACTCTTTCCATTAAGCAGGTAGCTGGTGAAGGCTGTGTTCCCGCACCCGCTCCCGGCTATGCTGCATCTGGCTACCTACAGAATGGCTCATTCATGTAGCGCCTGTATGGCTTCTCTTGAGCCCGAGGACGGCCATGACCGCTGCCCCTCCTGCCTCGGCCGCCTCTGGCGGTCAGTGGGGACGAAATTCGAGCATCTGAGGGAGGTTCTCACGGTAAACGCCTGCATGAGCTGTAGCTGCATGCCTCGGGCACTCAGAGTGGCTAGAATCACTGAGGTGGAACGTCTGGCAGCAGCCAACAGACACCTCTCCTTGTCACATCCTCCTCCAGATCAATTCGGCCGTTCCCGGCGACTTGAGGGAGCGATGGCTATGTGCTCCCCCCAATAGAAGGACTAGAAACAGGCTGTCCTCTAAAGTGGATCGGCTAGCTGCCGATAGGGGCATGATGAAGTCGCCTCTTGGCCCTTCAGCCTGGGTCCGGTGTAGGGGCTGCTAGCGGGCCGCCTGTCCCCCCCCCCCCCCCCTTCGGTTTGATGCCCCTCCTTCGGTTGGCGCACCTCCTTCGGCTGACGCACCTCTGTATGAGGACGCCTTGTCGCTGGTACATACTCGTTGCCAGGTTTGGCTGGCCCAGTCACCACTAACGGAGGCATGTCGGAGAGTCCTCCGTAGCGTACCAGTCGAGCCAGGGGAGCTGTTTAGGTCAGCTGCCCTGGAGGCACTGGAGCGTGCTGCCCAAGCTAGGCAGACCAGGCAGCAGCTCTCGGGTCTTCGCAGACCTGTGCCCACTCCCAGCAGGCCCAGTGGCCGCTCTAGCAGCCGCACTCAGCCGCCGGATTACAGGGGTGGTCTGCAGAGGTCTTAGCGGCCCACTCAACCGCCTCCCAATGACTGTCGTGCCCCAGGTCGCCTGCCTTCCAGGCGGCCTCGTGCCCCAGAGCCTTACCGGTGCCCCCCAAGAGGCTCCAGGGGCCGGGGGGCTAGGCCCTGAAATCCCGGGGGCGGTCGTCGGCTGCTTTCCCAGCCTGTGCGGTCTGTACTTCCGGCCCTTGGGTGGTTTTCACCTTAACCCAGGGGTACGGACCGCAGCTCCGGCCCCTAGCCTTCGGCTAGGTCTAATTGACAGTCGTCAGCGATCCGGCAGGGGCCCTAGCTCTGGCCCAAGAGTTGTCCGTCCTTCTGTCCAAGGACGCAATCAAGCCAGTAAGACCCTCTGCTTAGCCCAGGGGGTTCTACTCGGCGTACTTTGTCGTGAGCAAGAAAGTCGGCGGATTTCGCCCGATCTTGGACCTCAGAGGAATCAACAGATTCCTGAAGGTGCTGCCATTCTATATGCTGACCACTGCATATGCACAGGTGGAGTGGTTCTCAACCGTGGACTTGAGGGATGCCTACTTCCACGTGGGCCGGGCAAGATGGTGCCTTATATTTAGTTCCTCCGGCCCTTGGGCAGACTGGCAGCTGCCTCGGTCGCTGGGCCCTTAGACCCGCTGTCGTTGCGCCCCATGCAGATGTGGCTGAACAGCCTTCACTTGGACGCCAAGTGGCACAGGCACTGGGAAGTCAGGGTGTCGCAGCATTGCCTCCACTCTCTGTCACGCTGGAGGGGCAGGGCCTATCTCCTGGTGGGCGTGCCCATGGGCGCCATCCCATCCCGCCAGTAGACCATCACCATAGGTGCATGTCTCTCAGGGTGGGGTGCAGTGCGGCAGGGCAGGACCGTTCAGGGTCAGCGGTCTGCCCATGAGAGTGAGCGCCAGGTCAACGTGCTAGAGCTTCGGGCTGTGCAGCTTGCACTCATGCACTTTCTACCCCAACTGGGGGGCAAGAATGTGCGTGTTCCTTGGGGACAGCATGTACGTTGTTGCTTAGACAACAGTCCCTTCTAGATAGTGGACGTTCTCACTCCACTCTGAATTTATGTGGCTGCGATTTCTGCCCGACACGTTTGGGTCGACGGCTCCACGGCGGGGTGCCACAGGTCGGTGTCCCTCTTTATGAGAGGGGCTTTACGGCAGCGTCCCCCTAGCACCCCGAGGGCTCCGGCTTGGGACCTGCCCCTGCTGCCGGATGCCCTATCATCTCCTCCCTTCGAGCCCCTGGCCCAGGTGGGGCTTAGGTGGCTGCCCACGAAGGCAGCATTTCTGCTTGCCATAGCCTCAGGGAAGCGAGTCGGGGAGTTGCATGTCCTCTCCATAAACAATACATGCCCGAGGTGGGACTCTCAGGCGTTGCCCTTTGGGCAAATGTGGCATTCCTGCCCGGGGTCCTTCCACAAACCCACTTCAATCAGCCTGCCCAGCTGGCACGCTTTGACATTCAGGAGTACGGCACGTCGAAGTTGCTATGCCCTGGGGGTGCCCAAAGGGCATATATCAAGGCTACTGCCTGTATACGGCAGTAGGAGCAACTCTTGATTTTGCCCTGGCGGCACTAAAGGAGGTTATGCCCTCTAACCAGTGGCTGCCCCACTGGGTTGTCGATACCATCTCACAGGCTTACGCGGCCAGTGGCCGCCCCCTGCCATCAGGCTGAGATGCCACTCTACAAGGAGCATCTCAACATCTTGGGCTGCCCTGAGGGTGGTGCCCCTGGAGACCATCTGCGCCGCGGCGTCGTGGGCGTCTTCTGGCACATTCTCCAGTTGTCATCAGGTCAATGTCGCCACTCCCCATTCTTTGGGCATGGTCCTTTTGCCGAGCTCCGCTGCTTCCAGTGGTGAGCAAGGGCTTGGATTCTTCATGACATTGTTGGTATAAGTCATCCAGTGCTTAAAGCACCGCCTCTGGCGGTCAGTAGGGACGAAATAGAACGATAGTTACGGCTGTAACTACGGTTCTATGGGTCCCGGATGACCGCCAGAGTTCCCTGTCACTCAGAATTCTTGTGTGCTCGCAAGAAGATTCTGGGAACAGATCCTCTGACGACACCGGCTGATATAGCCGATGTCACGTGGGTCACAGGTGACTTTGTTGTTATTGGTACTCGAGCTGCGCATGCGCGCGATGGACATATCCAGTGCTTAAAGCACCGCCTCTGGCGGTCATCCGGGACTCATAGAACCGTAGTTACAGCCGTAACTATCGTTGTGTTGTTTAGCCCTTCCCTATAAAACTAGAATTGACTGCAGGTGTCCTGAACATATAAGGAGTGAGTGTGTGTTCATATTGTACCATTCTCTACAAAACAAAACCTACTGTCTGCCACTGCTCCTACTGACACATAAATAATACAATGACCCAAAACTGGCCATGGTTTTTAAAAAACTATTTTTTAATCTGAAACCTCAATATGATTGAAGTTTGGTTGAGTTTAGATAACTCAAAGTATTTTGTTGGGTTCTGGAAAGTATGACCATACAGTAAATACAATTGTGGTCGTCTAAATATGCCTTAGTCAGCGTTTGGTTGTATTTTGCTAATTTGTGGTTATAAAAAAACAAGAATATGACAACATTCAAAAACCAAGATGGTGGCAGCCAAAATGCCAAGCCGAGGCTTCAAAGTGGCAGACAAAACAATGGGCCGATGTCATGGCCATCTACTTCTTATAAGTCTATGAGTTTAAAATAAAACTGACATATTGTGAGACCAATGCTTTTGGGCGAGTTGCAGCACAATTACCCACAAGTGAAGATGTGTCGGTGACATAATGTCACAAACTTGGAAACACAAGGCATAAGACTCAAATGCACGACCCGGGAGACAAAGGTAAAGTATGCAAAAAGTACTGTATTCCAAAAATAGGATGTACAAATAAGGATTGACACTCTTGACGAGGTGAAAAAGGCACAAAAGAAAATCACTCACAAAGTGAGGAACAACATTTACAAAATACTTCAGGAGCATAAATTAGGCTTGAGACCAAAATAACTAGTCGCTGGTACGCTGACAACTGGCATGGAGACAGGATAAGATGAACTGACACAAGACAAGGGGAGACTGGGGAATATAAAGGTAACTAGGCACAGGTGGAAAACAATCAGGGGCGGGGCTGGTGCTGATGAGAGCGGGAGACACACACAAGGATAGGGAGTCAAGGAACCTGGAATGAAACATAACAGGTGAGTGTCAAAATAAAACAGGAAGTAAATGGACTGTACTTATATAGCGCTTTATCCAGTCTTTAAGCACTTTACATACTACATGTCATTCACCCATTCACACCCATTCATACAGAGCAGTGTATCTTACTCTAGGACCTAACATTCACACACCGTTGGCCATGCCATCGGGAGCAACTCAGGGTTAAGTATCTTGCCCAAGGATACATCGACATGTTGACTACATGGGCTGGGATCGAACCCACAACCTTCTGGTTGAAAGACGACCGCACTCCCTTGCAGCCACAGTCGCCCAGTGGGAGACATGACAAAAAAATGACTAAACAAAAACATGAAACATGACTAGACTCAACATTTTTGACGGGACACAACACATAATACAGTTTTGTATTATTAGAAATCTTACATATGGTAGTTAGTGCTAAACACGAGTACATTTAAGGTTAATATTAATAAAATATTATTATATAAAAAAATGACATTTTGACATCATGATGGGAGAGTTATTGCATCTCATTCTTTGGGCAAAATATTTCAGAAATCTTTTGAGAAATTTAACTCACAACTACAGACGTCACCCTTTATGTGGCACTAGTCGGGGGGGTCACCCTTTATGTGCCACTAGTCAGGGGGGGTCACCCTCTATGTGCCACTAGTCAGGGGGGTCACCCTTTATGTGCCACTAGTCAGGGGGTCACCCTTTATTTTATTTTATTTAAAAAATATGTTTTAAACCAAGCAGGTCTAATGATGACAATACCGACAATGAGACGGCAATACCGCCTGCAGTCAATGAGACCGCACAAAAATCTCGCGCGTTCAGACCCGAATGGAAGGATACATTCACCTGGCTGAGGAGCAACATTATAGATGGGGAATAAATTATCTTCTGCTCACACTGCGAGAAGTCGGGTTCACCAAAGGAGCAACAAATATGAGAGCCTCTGCGCTTATTGAGCACAATCAGAGCAATGAGCACATTTTGTCAGTTAACACAATACCACAAGAAACCGCAATGAAAGGCCACTGTGAGAGGGCGAATGAAGCTTCCAACATGAAGCTATGTTCTCAGCTACAAGTAGTGTTTCACATGGCTAAAAATGACATTGCAGGTATGATTACCTGCAATGTCTTCACTTCTCTTAGTAGGTCAGTCTGGTTGACTGACCTACTAAGAGAAGTGAAGGCTCCAGTCCTGATTTTGTCACAGTTGTTGGAATTGACCGGCACAGTGATTCTGTTGATGACATGGAAAAGGCCATAGAGGAAGTCCTGATTAAGCAGCTGGACGGAAAAATAAGAAGAGTGACTTTATCGGAATAATCATTGACGAGGCAGTTAATGTCACTGTGGACAAAAAGCTGATAATATACGCCAAGTTGCAAATTAAAGGAAAAGTGGAGACGTGTTTTTTGGGAAACTATGACGTGCACTCTGGGACGGCACAGTGTATATTTGACAAGGTGGATGAGGTGCTCAGCGAGAGGGATGTGAAACTGTCAAGCGTCATTGGCCTGGGCTCAGACGGGGGTAGTGTAATCCCTTTATGTCACCCACAGGGGGGGGTCACCCTCTATGTTCCACTAGTCAGGGGGGTCACCCTCTATGTGCCACTAGTCAGGGGGGTCACCCTCTATGTGCCACTAGTCAGGGGGGTCACCCTCTATGTGCCACTAGTCAGGGGGGTCACCCTCTATGTGCCACTAGTCGGGGGGTCACCCTCTATGTGCCACTAGTCAGGGGGGTCACCCTCTATGTGCCACTAGTCAGGGGGGTCACCCTCTATGTGCCACTAGTCAGGGGGGGTTACCCTCTATGTGCCACTAGTCAGGGGGTCACCCTCTATGTGCCACTAGTCAGGGGGGTCACCCTCTATGTGCCACTAGTCAGGGGGGGTCACCCTCCTATGTGCCACTAGTCAGGGGGGTCACCCTCTATGTGCCACTAGTCAGGGGGGTCACCCTCT
Source organism: Gymnodraco acuticeps (assembly GCF_902827175.1). Lineage (NCBI taxonomy): Eukaryota > Metazoa > Chordata > Actinopteri > Perciformes > Bathydraconidae > Gymnodraco > Gymnodraco acuticeps. Next base: position 808,343 of record NW_022990186.1, on the reverse strand, counting down.
ATGTGCCACTAGTCGGGGGGTCACCCTCTATGTGCCACTAGTCAGGGGGTCACCCTCTATGTGCCACTAGTCAGGGGGGGTCACCCCTCTATGTGCCACTAGTCAGGGGGCCCTATGTGCCAGGGGGTCACCCTCTATGTGCCACTAGTCAGGGGGGTCACCCTCTATGTGCCACTAGTCAGGGGGGTCACCCTCTATGTGCCACTAGTCAGGGGGGTCACCCTCTATGTGCCACTAGTCAGGGGGGTCACCCTCTATGTGCCACTAGTCAGGGGGGTCACCCTCTATGTGCCACTAGTCAGGGGGGGTCACCCTCTATGTGCCACTAGTCAGGGGGGGTCACCCTCTATGTGCCACTAGTCAGGGGGGTCACCCTCTATGTGCCACTAGTCAGGGGGGTCACCCTCTATGTGCCACTAGTCAGGGGGGTCACCCTCTATGTGCCACTAGTCGGGGGGTCACCCTCTATGTGCCACTAGTCAGGGGGGTCACCCTCTATGTGCCACTAGTCAGGGGGGTCACCCTCTATGTGCCACTAGTCAGGGGGTCACCCTCTATGTGCCACTAGTCAGGGGGTCACCCTCTATGTGCCACTAGTCAGGGGGGTCACCCTCTATGTGCCACTAGTCAGGGGGGTCACCCTCTATGTGCCACTAGTCGGGGGGTCACCCCTCTATGTGCCACTAGTCAGGGGGGTCACCCTCTATGTGCCACTAGTCAGGGGGGTCACCCTCTATGTGCCACTAGTCAGGGGGCTCACCCTCTATGTGCCACTAGTCGGGGGCTCACCCTCTATGTGCCACTAGTCAGGGGGCTCACCCTCTATGTGCCACTAGTCGGGGGGTCACCCTCTATGTGCC